>NC_060277.1:94555852-94845561 GCF_021613505.1 Equus quagga | reverse complement strand
GTCATTGACCAAACGTTGTTCTGCGGCTCATGACTGGATGCATTTGAATGTCGTTACAAATGAAAGCTGGGCCCTCAGTTCTTTCTGACTATCCCTTTACACATTGTTATTCAGGTATTTTTCCCAATTCCATGTACTTATTCTAAACAGTCACACTTCCTATCAGTCATCTCTTTCTAAGATATTCCACCAACCTCTCAAACCCAGTTGGTCTAAAAGTAAATTCAGTATCATCCTGCTCCTATATTCCCTATCTCAGTTAATATTGTAGGATTTCTAGCATCTGAAATCAACTACCTAAGGGTCATCCCCAACTCTTCTTTCTTTCTCATTCTCCAAATTCAATAAAACACCAAGTCCTCCCAACTTTTTCATCCCACCACCTTCAGCCTTCCCACCTGGACCATTGTCCTAACCCTGCAATTGGCCTTTTTTCATTTCAACCTGATCATGTTGCCCTCTACTTTTTACTTAGGATTCACTCCAAATTCTTTAGACTAACACAGAAGGCTAAACATGAAACACCACTGTCTGGTCCTGGACATACAATTCTTAAAGATAATAACCATATCTTTTTCATCTCTGCATTTATTTGCCATCATGTCTTCATTTTTGCATTTAGAATTGAACACCAGGCATAGTACCTATACATGTTAAATAAAGGAATCAGTCAATATTTATGCTATTGTTCAAGGAAATAAATAGATGTTATAATCATGGTAAGACCAGAGAAGTTACCAGGATCATACTTTTTTAAATAACACATTTTTTTGTTCTCATGGGATAAAGTAAGTGTTTCTCCAGTTAATGGTTCTTTATACACCTCTCCGGTAATTAAGACCCTTGTGTAGCTGATGGTACCCTACCACAATCTTACTCAACTTTTTAAACTTTATAATACCCTGTGCCAGATAATGATGGTATATTCCTAGGGTCTAGATGAAAGTAAAGGATTACTCACTCAAAATTAAAAGTTAAAGTAATGAACTTAACATAGAATGAACCCTATTATATTTAAGATAATAAATATCCTGAAGCAACAGCTCGAGATGTCAGACACTAATTTAAAAAAAAAATCACCCAATTATACATAATTTCAAGCTAATCTGTATGATCCCATTTTTCTTATGGCATGCATAACTCAAATAAGAACACCCCAATAATTGTGTATAAAAGCCCAAAGAAACCAACAGGGTACAATATTCTGTTCTCCTTTGAAGTTACGGCTATCCACAGACAAGGTGAACACTTCTCATACACCATGTCTCTCCGATTTTCTAGTGGGTCCAGGCATATTTGCTTACGGTCTGGATCTGGATCTGTCAGACCATCCAATGGAGGCACAGGCTTTGCAGGCAGCAATGCATGTGGCAGCTCTGTTGCTGGAAGTGGATTTTCCTGTGCCTTGGGAGGGGGTTTGGGCAGTGTTCCTGGGGGGAATCATGCTGGTGGTGTCCTTGGAAGTTCTGCTTGTGCTGGCTTTGCTGGAAGTGAAGGGGGACTCCTCTCTGGGAATGAGAAGGTGACCATGCAGAATCTTAATGACCGCTTGGCATCCTACCTGGATAACGTGCGAGCTCTGGAGGAGGCAAATGCTGAATTAGAGAGAAAAATCAAGGGTTGGTATGAAAAATATGGACCTGGATCTTGCCGTGGACTTGATCGCGACTACAGTGGATATCACTTAACAATTGAAGACCTTAAGAATAAGGTGAGAAATCACAAATTTGGAACTATTCAAAGAATTTAAAACTAAGAATTACCTAGCAAAAGACATAGAACTACAACAGGAAATGCTTCACAGCTGTTATCTGTAATTTATATTGTATTTATTATTTATTTTGATAAATAATTCTTCCTGTTTGTCAAAAATAGGTCCTTTGTTTCATGGATTTCAATGTAGCTTCAATGTCACCATTTCCATTATTGTTTATTTTGAAATGTATTCATTAACAAGAAAGTATTATATTCTAAAAGTTAAATGAGTATATGAGAAAAAATAAAATCATATCTGTAATTTTTAAATTTTAAACATTTTGGTTGTTACTTAAAGAAGTAAGATTTTTACACAGAAGCTTAATTGTGTTTTTATTTCCTGAAATAACAAATTATAAGAGCAGACTTATTTGTTGTGTTCTCCCTTTTGATTTCTTCTAGATTATCTCTTCCACTACTGCTAATGCTAATGTCATCCTGCAGATTGATAATGCCAGACTGGCTGCTGATGATTTCCGGCTAAAGTAAGTGATAGAAAACAATCATGTTCTATAAAAAAGTTTCATATCTATTTAATTTGATAAATAAAATATCAGTTTTATCCCAAGTTAAATAAACTATAACCTAAAACATTAAAGGAAGTAAAGCAAGTTATAATACTATAATACCATACAATACAAAGCATCTTATAATATCACAATCAACCGTACTCACAATGTGCACATGTTTATTACATTTGGGGGACAAAATACCATTATATTTCTACGACTGCCTAGAATCGTGCCAACCACAAGGTAGACGCTCATAAATATTTGTCAACTAAGTAAAAATATTAACTAAGGTAAAATTCTAAAATGGTACATTTGTATTTATTGAGATATGCTATTGGAATTTCTGTGACTAAATAGCTGCCAATTATCCTGCACGGAATTGGGTGAAAGAGGTGAAGGAAGACTTTCTTTGTATATTTTTATAATATTTAGAGTCCTAATTCAATTTCTAACTTTCAGTTCAAAGCAGTTGGGTTTTATTTCTCCACCTCCTGAGGTGGTCTCATGCTGAAATTCATTTAACGCCCCCCTAGGTATGAAAATGAGCTCGCCCTTCACCAAAACACAGAGGCTGACATCAACGGGCTACGGCGAGTCCTGGATGAACTGACGCTCTGCAGGACCGACCAGGAGCTGCAGTATGAATCTCTGAGTGAAGAGATGACCTATCTCAAGAAGAACCATGAAGAGGTAGGAGAAGCTTTACTTCCAGGCAAACCACAAATTTGTACATTTTAAATACTTTTGGGGGGCATTAAATTACAATAGCAATTTGCACTCATTATAATCATTCAAACAAAGCCAGAGCATATTAAAAAAAAGAATTTCATTCCTCCCACTCTACTCTTCTAATCTCATCCTCTGAGGTACTGAATATTAACAATTTGATCTGTATCCTTCCATTTTTTAGGCTGATACAATATTCTATCCTCCTGAAAATAATACATTAGTTTTGCACTAATACAACCATCTATCTTTCCACTAGATTATTTCTTTCATTCATATATGCCTATTCTGAGGCTAACCTTCTCACAAAGGACGTCTCTGATTAAGAAAAAATGTCAATGTTTTCTCCATTTAATGAGCCTGGGTTTTCTTTAATGTTGAAATCTGCACAAAAATAAATCCATTGCTTGACACGTAATACCAGATAACTTCAAACCCTTAAAAAATTATTACCCCAAAAGTAATTGCAAAAGTCTCCAAAACAATGCATGACAAATTTTCAGAAAACACCTATGACAAAAAGTGCCTCATCATTCATTATAAATTCCTGAAACACCAAATCTACTTGCCCCAAGTGAGAAAATTATGGGAGAGGGGAAGAGAAGGAAAATTGGAAGGAAAAAATTAAAATAAAGGAGAAACAGGGAGAGGGAAGAGAGTCACAGAGCAGAGTGCTGGAAGAGACAGGCCACCAGAGGGTATTGGCAGGAGAGTGACAAGCAGACCCATGCATTGCAGACAGTATGACACCAAGATAAGAAAGAGTCTCAGAAGAGAAGAAATTGCAACCACAGCAGCCCAGCCAGGCTAGAGTCAGGATCAAAGCAGCATTCGTTGTCCCCATAAAGCCACACTAACCAAAAAGAAGGTAGCTCTGAATGCACTGAGGGTAGGAACAAAGAGTCACCACATCTCAACATCTCCTGAGAGTGTCCTATTTACCACATTCACCAGTGACCAATGCCCCTAAAATAACTGCAAGCAATTCCATTTGCAAACTTTTATAACAAGAAGAATTTTTCTTCACATGGAATCTTACATAAAATCCCAAAATATGGAAATAATTTAAAGTAATCAGTGGTTTCCTT
Organism: Equus quagga; assembly: GCF_021613505.1. Taxonomy (NCBI): domain Eukaryota; kingdom Metazoa; phylum Chordata; class Mammalia; order Perissodactyla; family Equidae; genus Equus; species Equus quagga. Next base: position 94,841,480 of record NC_060277.1, on the reverse strand, counting down.
GCACAATGTAAATCTTTTGCTCTGATGGATACTGGCGAGCCACTTGATCTAAGGTCATACAAAGATAGCTTAAGAAAGCAGAAGTACCTTCTGCAATCCATCAAAAGTAGTTGAAAAACGAAAAAGGTCAGCTACTTAAAGAATCAAGTTCAGGACATTGATAGGCTGATTTGTCCAGAAATCCATTCTCTGATTAGATCTGACTATTCAATGATTCGAACCTGGAGCATATCCTAGAACAGAGAGGCCAGAGAGTATAGTTGCTAAGAGCAGACACTCTGGAGTCAGGGTACCCACAATGTTCAAATCCAGGAGTGTTCATATCTCAGTCCTTTCAAGTACTAAGTATCTTGGGTGAGTTACTTTACCTCTCTATGCCTCGGTTTCCTAATCTGCAAAATAAGTCTAATAATAGTACCTACCAGAGAGATGTGAAAAGACTCCAATGAGTTAATGCATGTGAACTGTTTACAACAGTGCCTGGCATATGACAAGTACTCACTAAATGATAACTGTTGTCCCTAAGATGAGAGCTGCATGACAACAGGGATTTTTGTTTGTTTTTTCCCATGCTCTATTCCCATCAATAAGAATGCTGCCTGACATTTAGTCAATAATTATGTGTTTCATAACTCTCTGGTCTCTGTAACCCCTTCTCATTTGAAAGAATAAAACACTTCTCTTGAGATGCTGTGACCGTTTTTGTTGTGGTGTTGTTTGTGGTTGTTTTAATTAACAAATAACTAATTAAATTGATGATTGACATGACTATGGATCAAATAAGTCAATTTAAAAATCGTGTGCCTTAAATTATACACTGGAATTTAAACGACAAACTTTGAGGCATAAAGTAACCCCTGGGAACACTCGTCTCGGACTGCAGGTGATCGTAAACTGCCCCTAAGGTCACGCTCACGTTTCCCTCCAGGAGATGAAGGCCCTGCAGTGCGCGGCTGGAGGCAACGTGAACGTGGAGATGAACGCGGCGCCCGGCGTGGACCTCACGGTTCTGCTGAACAACATGCGGGCCGAGTACGAAGCGCTCGCCGAGCAGAACCGCAGGGACGCAGAGGCCTGGTTCAATGAGAAGGTGAGGGCAGCGCGAGCAGCCCTGCCCACACCAGCCCGGTGGGTACAGGCCCGTTTAACCCCTTTGGCCCCACCTTCCAGAGCGCCACTCTGCAGCAGCAGATCTCCGATGACTCGGGCGCAGCCACCTCGGCCAGGAACGAGCTGACGGAGATGAAGCGCAGCCTGCAGACCCTGGAGATCGAGCTGCAGTCCCTCCTGGCGATGGTAGGTGAGAGCGCCGGTCAGCCTGGACTTTGTGATTCCACGAAGTCCACCTGAAACCCTTCCCTTCTTCCTTGTTATGGCTTTACCCACAAATACCTAAGAGCAGAAGAGAGCAGGAAAGACAGACACTGAGGCACTCAGAAAGAGACACAGACAGAGCATTGCTTCCTCCCTAAGGTCACTGAGAATTTCCTTCCTGGTCCGTGCTCAGTGCTCATTTCATAAAATTGTTTCTTCCTTGGGGTTGTTCGTCTCAGCCCCACAGAGCTAGCAGCAGCAGTTGTGCTCCACCTGAAAATCAAGCAGCACCCTACAGTCATGCGACCATCCAGGGCAGAGCTAAGGTCACCAGCACCTCCTACTGTTGATGAAGCCCTGTTAAATTGAATCCTAGTGTTGATGAAGGCCTATTCAAAGCCACATTGTGTTTTTCATCAGGCAGAGGAGAAGAGGGTACACATCTGATTCCATATGAGCACCATTGGCCTCTTCAGACCCACAGTGTCCAGGGCAGAGGTCCCATTCCAACACACCTCGCAGAGCTGGGCATTCAGGCACCCTGGCACCCACACCAGTGACTTCAGAGGTTACCATGGAGAAAACTCAGGACTAAAACTGGCTTCCCTTCTGGGGTGGAGAGCTATGGCACCAATGTGGCCAAAGGGTTCCCTGTCTTCATCAGAGGTTTCACACTCTCCAAGGTCACCATGTTGTAACACAAAGGAAAGGGCTGTTCTGACACAAATGAGTGCAGAAGGAACGGAGGACTCAAAACAATAGGAAGATTATTTTGATTTAGCCCACTTAAAAAACTGAGCTGCTTTCTTACCTTATTGTATTCAGCTTGGAGACTTGTTTTCACCACTGACCAACACAACTTAACCAGCATGCCCCTCTTCTCCTCCCCCTCGTCACCTCCTCGCTGCTGGCTGGTACCAGAGACCTTCCCTGCTGCTTTGGGCTCCTAGAAACCTCCTCTCTTCCCCACTCCCTTCTTTCCTGCAACAAGACCCCTGAGGACCTGTTCCCGCTGCTGTACCCCTGAGTATGAATCCTCCCTCTCATTTCTGAGCTGTGTTGAAGGAAATAAATTCCTGAGTTCCCAGAACAGAATTGTAAGCATTTTCACATGGAAGCAATGGTGCTAGAAAGTAATGAGATTCTGCGAAGCCAGAAGTACTATAGTTTGGGCTCATGAGAAAATCCATAAAAAGCCCATTTTAACACAAGATAACTGAATAGAATAACGGTAGCTATGATAGAACTCAACTGCCATACCTGAGCTTCTTTTGTCATAAGACAAATTCTAAGCGTGATCTTCCATAATTTAGTACACAAATCACCTGTAAGTTGGGAGTTGTCTAAATATATAAATGTTTCACACGCTTCCTGTAATACACAAACTTCCAGGTTCATCTTGTCCTCCTTTCTCATCTACAAGCCAAGCTTTACAGCAGAAGGCTGTGAGGTAGAGATGCTGTCCCCTCTGATTTAGGAGAGTATTAGCAACCCTAAGAAGGAACGCCACATGAGGGTACATCATCAGGGAAATTAAAGGTTCGAACAGCCAAGCACACATCTCACTGACATCTTGTGACTTGTTGCTTCACCCTTCCCATTACCATCTGATCACCTTCCACACTCCTCTGCCCCTGGAGTGGGCCTGCCCAGCACCACCCACGCAATGCATCTGTCAGCCTATGTGTCCAAGTCCATGGTTCTTAGCCCCAATACAACCAATGTCTGCATGTTATGATCACTATTTTATAACTCCCTTTTCACAATCCTAGAATGAAGCCAATAGATAATATATTGAGCAACGAACAAAAATTTTTTAAAAACCCGTCTAATGTCATAACTGCAATAAAAAGGAAAAATATAAGTGTTTTAAAATAAAATATATTTAAAATGTAAATACTCAGGGCCAACTACCCTGGAACATGTAATAAAAGAGTCAGAGGCTTACATCTTCCTTTGATAAATGTTCTATTTTTAATAATGTAAGATCAGGAGTTGCCCCACACAAGAAAAAAAGGAAAATGAAAGAGTGGAAGTGGGGGTGGACGATCAGATAATAACTAATATCAGGAGAAGTAATAACCACCCAGATGTATTTATGTATGATAAAGGGAAGAGGAAAATTACTTTAATTGAAGGAGGGATCCTCTGACAAGACAAATTACACACTATGGAAGTAGGAATGAGGAGGTGTAATGTTCATAAGAGTAGTGTTGAAATAATGACCTGTACTGTGTTATGAAATTTATTTCTTGCCTTGAAATCCCACCCCTGTGAAGGCATTCATTCAATCTCAAATGCTTAATGAACGGCCTTTGATGACAGAAAATCGAGGACAGATTAGAAAAAAGAAACAGCAGCACAAAAGGCCTTGGAACAGTGGTGAGACAGATCTCTGGTCTCTGGAGACAGGAGCAGAATAATACTGAAAACAGCAGCCAGCCCAGAAGGAGATATGTAATTTCAAAAAAAATAATTTCCAATATTGATTTCTTATTGTGCTACCCCAAAAAAAAGTGTTTTAATATATAGGTTGGCCATCATATGAAATATTATCTAAATATCATGACTATCCATTGGAACAGTCAAAAGTCTCATGGGAAAGGGTCATTTATCCCGTCACCCCCCAGGCCTGGCCTCCACCCAGTAAATGCCCGTCACTTCCCCTTCCTCACCCCCTCCCGTTTTATTGTGATGAGCCCCACAAATTTTCTAAACTCGCCTACGGAGCAGTACTGCCATTTGCTGAGAAACACTGGTCTACACACTCCTCAAAATGGTTTCATCCCTTGCTCCTTTTTATCTTGCATCTTTTCCGTCCTCAGAAACACTCCCTGGAGTGCTCCCTGACAGAGACGGAAGGCAACTACTGTGCGCAGCTCGCCCAGATCCAGGCTCAGATCGGGGCCCTGGAGGAGCAGCTGCACCAGGTCAGAACCGAGACGGAGGGCCAGAAGCTGGAGTACGAGCAGCTCCTGGACATCAAGGTCCACCTGGAAAAAGAAATTGAGACCTACTGCCGCCTGATAGATGGAGATGGAAAGTAAGTAACACCATTTGAAAATCCAGTTTTTACCTATTTTAAACCACAACCATATACTGCCCATTTACCTTCCATGCCTCCCAGCCTTTTCTTCTTCATTCCCACTGCAGAAAGGCATGCCCATCTCTTGCCTCTGCAGTCATCTCTTCTGTATTTTGTACCTCACAGCCTCTTCCTCATCTGCCTTGGATGACCCCAGCCGTCCCTGAAGAACCCCCATTAGTTGTCCATGTTAATCACTGTGGGTTTCAAGATTCTCTCCACCCCACCCCTCAGTTCACTCCTAATATCACTGCTGCCCTGAAATAAATGTCCTCTGTACAAAATCCCGGGATCTATATGTAAAACAATTTCACTACAGCAGCCCAGGTTCACAGGTTCAGATCCAGGCATGGACCTACACCACTCACCAGCCATGCTGTGGTGGTGACCCACGTACAAAATAGAGGAGGATTGGCACAGAGGTTAGCTCAGGGCAAATTTTCCTCAGCAAAAAAAAAAAAAAAAAAAATCAAATGGAAACAAGGTTGTTTTATATCCTCTTTAGATAACATTTAATTACTTCCAGCTCCTGCACAAAATTTTTTATTTTCCTTTATAGAAAACTAAGGTCTGCTTTTGGCATACAACATTCACTTGAGTTTATGTTCATCTGTTGATTCAATGAATATTTATTAAGTGATAAGCAGAAATATTAAAGAATAAGCTGTTTTTTGTTTTACAGCTCATGCTCTAAATCAAAGGGCTTTGGATCAGGAAGCTCAGGGAATTCATCTAAAGGTAATGAAATCTAGTTCTATTTCTATTGCAGCAAATGCTCTTACATTAATGGCAGTTATACACTATGGCAACAGTCTATGTTTAAGTAATTTTAACTAAAGTGCTCTGAATTTAAAGTATTATTTTGAATGGATAAAACTATCCCAAACTATTATTATAAACCTATGCTTACTCCCTCAGCAAAAATGTACATGATATATTGTATTAACAGCCAACAGTGGAATTCTTTGTCATGTAATCCTTTAGGTTGAATATGTGCATTCACATATGTTTTATTTCTAGATTTATCCAAAGGCACACTGGTAAAGACGGTGGTTGAAGAGATAGATCAACGTGGTAAAGTTCTTTCATCGAGGGTTCAGTCCATTGAAGAAAAGAGATCTAAAATGGCCAATGGCAAGACAGAGCAAAGGGTTTCTTTCTAGCTGTCATTACTGAGAAAAGAATAATTTGGGAAGGGATCCCGCACAGCTGTATTATTCTAAATAGCAAAGAGATAATAAAAACCCTCTCTACCCTTAAAGATAAGTTACTTAGAAAAAATACTTGTTTTCTTAACTTTACAGGATGTTGGGTGTTTGTTTTCAAATAAATAAAAAAGTCGATGTGCATTCATTTCCATTCACTCATGACTAATAATTGAGGTTTTTTTCTGTGTCTAATTCATAGGGAGACATTTGTGAAATATATTCTAATTGCCTTCCACTCTAGTTTTAAATAGTAGTCAATACCACATGACATTTAAATATTAAACATTCACTAGACATAATCTTTAAATCTCACCACTTTTGCATGGGCAAAAATAATCTGTAAAAAATTCAGAAATTTCCCTGTGATTGAAAAGTCCCAGCACTAGATGGTGCATTCATGGTATTTTCACCCGTGAGCCTATCTCAGACTCTTCTGGAGGTATGGGTACTTCCCAGGAAACCATTTCCCATATAATCAGGATTATCTCTGGAAAGATCCATGGCAATGAGCCTCGTGCTAATGACATTTTTCCTAGAGCAGAGATCGGCAAACTTTTTCTGTCGGGGCCCAGATCGTAAATATTTCAGGTTTTGCAGGCCATAAGGTCTCTTACTTTAACTACTCAGCTCAGCCATTGTAGCAGAAGGCAGCCATAGACAATAGATAGACAAATTGAGCATCACTGTGTTTCAATAAAACATTATTTACAGACGCTGACATTTGAACTGCAAATAATTTTGACATGTCATGAAATATTCCTCTTTGGGTTTTTTTTCCCCAACCATTTAAAAATGTAAAAAGCATTCTTAGCTCATGGGCTGTACAGTGACAAGTGGCAGACCACATTCAACCTGTCTAGAACACACCTGTTCTAGAACTTAAACTCTCATGCAGCTGATGAACAGTTCGGTTATTATGTCTTTCTATGTTTCTGGATCAAAATGTATGGTAGAGATTCCCAACACATACTGAATTCCCTAAAAGGAGAGCAGCTCTCATATTTTTCTAATATGTGGCCTGATTCTAATGACAAGCTCCAGTCAGGGCAAGAATTCTACCCAACAACCCAACAGTCAGGTGGGAGTTAAAGAAGTGGCACAGAATGGGAAATTTATAAAATCTTGAGCCAAAAGTCACCAAATGAAGCAAATACTAGAAATTCATGGGCAAGTAACTTCCCAAATGTACAATGTAGAGGGCTAGCTACATGATTTGCAGAGCTCAGTGTAAGATGAAAATGTGAAGCCCCTTATAATTCCCTATAATCAGGGAAAAAGTATCATTAAAGGCACTAAAATGGGCCAGCCCCATGGCCAAGTGGTTGAGTTCGTGCGCTTTCACTGGTTCAGATCCTGGGCACAGACATGGCACCACTCATCAGGCCATGCTGAGGTGGCACCCCACATAGCACAACCAGAAGGACCACAACTAGAATATACAACTATGTACTGGGGCTCTTTGGGGAGAAGAAGAAGAAGAAAAGATTGGTAACAGATGTTAGCTCAGGGCCCATATTTAGAGAAAAAAAAGGCACTAAAATATAAAGTTTTTCCTTTCTTCAGCAATCTTACTCTTGACTTGTCATGTTTTTCTAATTTACCATTTAATGTCATTCTAAATAAATAAGAATTAAAATTTTAAGTTATTGGCATAAATTTTTTCTTCTTCTCCCCAAAGCCCCCAGTACATAGCTGTATATTCTAGTTGTGAGTGCCTCTGGTTGTGTTATGTGGGATGCCACCTCAGCATGGTCTGATGAGCAGTGCCATGTCCACGGCCAGGATCCAAACTGGCAAAACCCTGGGCCGCCAAAGCAGAGCATGCGAACTTAACCACTCGGCCACAGGGCCAGCCCCAATATTGGCATAAATTTTACTATTCATTTTTATATTGTGCAGTGCCAATTCTATATACAAGTATAAGAATATTTAACTTGTATAGAGAATCACTGAAATTACACAATTCATATTTTGTAGTTCATACATGCATATGTATTTTGTTCTTACCAAAACAGTGGAAACAAACTCAACTCATTTTTATTTCACTTCTTTGTGTGCTCACATTCTATCAACACTCTCCACCACTGGTTTACTGATGAGTAAGAAAAGACAAGAAAAGGAACTGTGGGTTGCCCTTTCTTTCTACATCATTGTTTTTAGCCTAAGTGGTTGACTAATAACATGAATGTAACTCAAGTGTATGATAGAGTTCCTGTATTGTTCGTGTTTCTTAGAACATCATTGCCTTCTTTCTGCATTCGAAGCAAGTTCTGTTTGAGTGGAAAACCTGGCCTCTTGGGGTTGTCAGAGACCCTGCTTACTCAGTCGTAAACATTACACAGTTACCTTATACTCGCTTTGAGTCTCACTGAACTCTGATGCATCGTGGGCCCACCAGAAGGACGTGCACATGGGCACTGCATATGCTCCATGCGACTGTGGTAAGGAACTGCAGACAAGCACATTTTGAACACTCTTCTGCTCCCTTGTGTGCCCCATTGTCCCGTCAGACTCCACTTACAAGACACAAGTTCAAAGATAAAATTATTAAAAATATCAAGATGGCAAGAAGAGCATTATAACAAGTGTGGGGTCCTTCTGAACATGAGACCTTGTGTAACTGCCCAGGTTTCATGCCCGTGAAGCCAGCCCTGCTTATCAGGTGTGCTCAGAACACAGGGATCTTTAAAAACACTGTCTTCCCGGTGATCTGCTTCCCATGGCAAGAACACTGGAGTTCAGGGAGTACATATTGCTCTTTGTGGTAAGGGTACTATTGATGTGAAAAGATTAAAAAGGAAAACAAATCATTCTAATTCAGCATTTCTTGCCAAAGAAATAAACCAGAATTCCCTGTGTACTCTATGTATCTATTTAGCAAAGGAATGGATGTAAAGTTAAATTCTGGGTGCATTTCCTTTACATTCTGTTGAGTTCACAGGATGGAAGGAAACATCCCATCCTCAGGCCATAGAGTCTTGAATCTCTCCTTCCTTCCTAGTGTGGGAATCGACCTTGGCCTTTAGGTCTGTTACTTTCCTTTGCTTGGTAGAATTATCTAGGGCTCCTGAGTTCTTTAGGAGTTCTGCTAATTGATTATGTGTCCTTCTCCAATTCTTGAAGGTTCATGTTGCTTTTTGCTGTGGTGAGTTTCTACACCAGAGGTACTTCCAAGGAATTGGTCTCCACCTAAAGGGAAAGGAGTTCAGAGACCGTACCTGGGTGGTTGTTAAAGTGGAAATCACAAACTGCTATTCCTTCTTTCTGTGTGTGTGTGAGGAAGATTCCCCTTGAGCTAACATCTGTTGCCAATCTTCCTCTTTTTGCTTGAGGAAGATTGTCGCTGAGCTAACATTTGTGCCAAGCATCCTCTATTTTATGTGGGATGCCACCACAGTGTGGCTTGACAAGCAGTACTAGGTTCACACCTGGGACCTGAACCTGTGAACCCCGGGATGCTGAAGCAGAGCAGATGAACTTAAGAACTATCCCACCAGGCTAGCCCCTATTCCTTCTTTTAACAAACACCCAAGGGGCAGCCCCGTGGCCGAGTGGTTAAGTTTGCATGCTCCACTTCAGCAGCCCAGGGATTCACCTATTCAGATCCTGGGCGCTGACACGGCGCCGCTCATCAGGCCGTGCTGAGGCGGCGCCCCGCATAACACAACCAGAGGCACTGACAACTAGAATATATTACTATGTACTGGGGGGCTTTGGGGAGAAGAAGAAAAAAAAACGAGATTGGCAACAGTTGTTAGCTCAGATGCCAACCATTAAAAAAAAACAAACACCCAAGATTTACGGGAGCTCATTGCAAGGGAAGTAAATTACCACTTGTTATTGGGTGTTGCAGATGTTTCGATATTGCTATTTTTCTTTTGATTTTTTTGTCATCATACAGAAATTCATCATTCATTGTCACATTCATAAAAATTTCCATCATAGATTCTGAGTTTTACATCTGCTGAGAAGTCTTTGTCATTCCAACATTTTAAATACAATTGCCCATGTTTTCTTTTAGTACTTCTGAGAGGCTCATATGATTTTTATGTGACATTTTTATCTGCTGCATGTAATATTGAACTACTCTCATTTTTTATAAGGGACTCCCTTGAAAAATTATATATTACTTAATATACTGTTGAATTGTATTTGTTAATATTTTACTTAAGATTATTCAAGATATTTATTTAAGATTGTCTATTTCCAGAATATATCTTTTCTCTGGGAACTGATTTCCCCTAAACTTCTCATTTCCTGTGATTGCATCTTACTCATTGTAATGATTTTTTTTCTTTTATTTCTAATCCTTTCCTAAGTTCTGTCGCCCCATTTTCTAAGTTTTCCCAATTCTGGTTTACTTTGCTTTTTTTTTTCCTTCTATCATTTTTAATGCATTTTAGGTCATTTTGAAATGGTAAATTATATCTTAATCTGTTTTGTGGGCATGTCTTTCTGGCACACTTTCATTTTCTAGTAGGATGTAATTCAGATCCTCATTTTCTTATTTTTGTGTATTAACATTTTGTGGGATTCTCTTTTTTTTTTTTTTTTGCTCATTTTTGTAGGTAATTCATGTTCCTTAACTTCTAGATTAAGTATAGCTCCACATAGCTTTTCTAACTTTACAGAGCTCCCTTTTCTCTTGTTGTCATCTAAGGTTCACTGGGCCAGCCCTGGTGGCCTAGTGGTTAAGCTCAGCATGCTCCACTTGGGCAGCCCGGGTTCACTTCCCTGGCCCAGACCTACACCACTCATCACTGGCCATGCTGTGGCGGCAGCTCACATACAAAAAGAGGAAGATTGGCAACAGATGTTAGCTCAGGGCAAATCTTCCTAAGGGAAAAAAAAAGTATGTTGGCTTGATTTCTGAAAGTTCCTGTCTTTTTTCCCCTCCCCCACCTGTGTCTGGACCATCTCTTTCTTCCTTTCTACTGACCCTATCTGGATCAGTTTTGGTTTCTTTCCATTAGTTTCTCCTCACTGTGGGGGGCTCTTCTGGGAGGGAACCATGGCTCACAGTTTTGAGAATTCACAGGGTCTAGTCTGCTCCATTCCCTTCTGACTGCATGGAAGACTACTTTCACTTGCCTAAGACTGGATGGGCAAAACTCTCTCAGTTTCATATGTTTTTCTCAAATTTACCTGCTGTTATTTTCAGTTGGCTCTTTTGGGATTCTCCTGTCATCAGACTTCAGATGCCTCTGGATTCCCTCTTCTTCCTACAGAAATGTTTATAACATGCAGGTCTTACAGCTAATGGTAGTTTGTTCTACCAGCTTATATTTTGGGATTTGTGGTCATACCTTGTCACCCAGATTTGTTGTATCATCTGTACATGGGTCTTTGGTTTTGTGATATAATTACTCTGTGCAATTTTTATGTGAGGATTCAAAATTTCTGCCACCATGGCCGTGATTTCCCACAATTCATACCTTATTCTTATAAGATAGTTTTGCTTGGTACTCAATTTTAACAGGATGATGATTTTTTCTTAGTATTTTGTAGAAATCATTCCAGTGTCTTCTGATTTCCATTGTTGCTAATGGGAAGTTGCTGACAGTCTAATTATGCTTCCTTCGTAGATGATCTCTATTTTCTCTCCAGCTGCTGTAAGGTCCTCTCCTTGTCTTTGCTGTTCTTCAACATCACTAGAAGTAGGTTTTTAACTTTACTTTGCCTCTTAAATTGGAGAACTGATGTTTCTAATCTACCCTAGGAAAGTTCTCACCCTCCGCCCCATTCTCTTAGTATTGTCTCTAGGAGAATTCCAATGAAAAGTGTGTTTGAACTTCAATCTCTTTCTCTCTCTCTCTCTCTCTCTCTCTCTCTCATTTAGAAAAATAATCTTTCATGTTTCCTATAGTTTACTTACTTTCTCCTCAGTAGTGTCTTATCAGTTGCTTAATCCTCAGTTAAATCTTCAATTTTAGTTATATTTTGCATTTCTTTTTTAAATTTACCTGGTCATTTTTGATAGTCACTTGTTTATTTGTAACACTTCTAGTTCTCTCTTTTGATTCTTAAACACTAAAACTACACTTTTTTGTATACACTTTCTTGTCATTTCATTATCCTTTCATATCTTTCATATGCTATTCGGTAGACTGCAGTTAGTTGACTCTTAGTCATATGTGGTTTGTGTCCTCATGTATTTGTTTTATTTTATTATAAGTTTATTTGTGGTTGGAATTTAACCGTGGGAATCCTGCAAGGCCAGGACTGAGATTATTTCTCCTGGGTACTATGGAGCCATACCAACCTAAAAATTTCTTGATTAATTTCTTGGATTGGAGTTCTCAGACTGAGGGAGTGTAAATTCAAATTGCAAGACTGTATCAGAGCAAGGCCATGATTACAAGTTATTATCAAATACCAATAATTTTAATTCTGTTGAATTTTTGCCCAGTACCATCAGCAACAGAACGATTTTCTGATTTGCCCATTTTGTCAGCATGCAGATTTTTCTAACTTCACCTTTTCTACTGAAGACATAGGCTCTGGGGATGCACAGCCTTTAGTGAGTCTCAAGTTCAGCTGTGGCACTTGATCAGTTTCAAATCTTACTTATCAGCGGGGTTCTAAACCAGAAAATCTATTTCTGGCTTGAGCAGATTTCCAGGACAGCTCAAACTTCTGTGTTTGCTCACCACTCATGTTTCAGCTCTCTGTTTTTTGTTTCTTTCTTTCTTTTTTTTTTTTTTTTTTGGCTTCCTTTATTTATTTATTTTTGAGCTTAGCAATGAATTTAGAAGGACATGTACTGTAATTTATCTAGTGTTAGGGTACTTTGTGGTGGAAGGGAAATTCATTGTGTCTAATCTTATTTAACCGCCAGACATAGAAATATCATAGTGTCTGTTTTTCAAATTGGATTCCGTAGCAAGTTTATTTGTTAAATTACAAAGAAAGCTCTGTTGTATATTTGGGGTTTTTTCTTGGTTATTTTTAAATTGATTTTTACTTTTTATCAAGTGATGAATGCACCTTAAAAGTCAAATTGTACTAAAAGTCAAAACAAAAACAGCAGCAATTTCTTGTTCCCTACCTTCTTCCACCTCCAGCTGTGCTTTCCACAGGCTACCACTTAAAACTCTTTTAGCTATTTCTTGTAGTCTTTATCTGTATACGTAAGTAACATGCTTTAGTCGATATGTCTTGATTTATCCATTTTAGACATTACATATTGTCCTCTTGAAAAGAAGTTGAGAATCTAGCTTTTACCATCTTTCTCCTCTTCCTAATGTAGCTATACCCCAATATTTAGGTAAATCAATGCTCAGTATTTTCATCATTATGACTAAGTAAATACTGTTCATTATTGTGTCAAGTGGTATGCTCATTATGTTTTCTTGTACAACTTTGTGTTCCTCATGCAAGCAATATTTTTCTAATTTTTTTACTAACCTGGTTTCTTATGTATCTTAATCTCTCACACCTCTTTCCAACATAAAAATCATCAGTCATTTTCATCTGTCCCCTGAAGACCTCACTCAGAATCCTCCAACCTCCTACTGAATATGGACTATTTCTTTTTTAGACCTGATACCCAGCTACCATTCAGGGACGTTCGTTCAGTGAACTCTTGTATTCAAACCCTAAGCTTTCCCTTTCCTTGTTCATTTTTCCCTCTAGTGGCTTCCTGACAAAGTGTGCGAGGGAGGTAAGTTTCTTGAGACTTTTCATGTCTGAAAATATTTTTATTCCTCTCTTACTCATGATTAATTGTCAAAGTAGAGAATTTTAGGTTGGAATCACTTTCGGTCAGAATTTTGAAAGCATTCTTCACTGGAATCAAGGCCTCCAGGGCTGTTGAGAAGTCCTGAGCCTTTCTGATTTCCTCATCCTTGCATGTGTGTTGTCTTTTCTCCTGACACGCTTTAAATGTTCTCTTTTTCTCTACAGGTCTCTGAAATATCCTGTACACGTGACTCACTGTGGTTCCTTTCCATTTATTACTCATGGTTCTTGATGTTCTCTCTCAATTTAGGAGCTCTGTCTTTTAGTTCTGAGTAGTACTATAGAATACAGTTATAAAATTATTTCTTCATCATCTCTCCTCTCTCTCTTTCTGGAAGACCCACTTAAAGGTGTTCTTGGCCCAAACCTCTAATTGTCTAATATTTTCTTTGATCCATCTGTTTGTCCTTTGTTCCACTGTCAGAGGGATTTTTTTAAGGTTTATTTTCCAACCTATCTATTAAAGTTTGATTTTGGTAGTTCATTCTTAATTCTAAGAGCGCTTTCTTGTGCTCTGCTGTTCAATTTTAATGATATTCTGTTCATGTTTCAAATAGGCAGTATTTTTGTTACTTAAAAAGGTATTAAATACAAGTAGTTTCTTTTTCTTTTTTATTTAAAGTTTTCTTCAGCTTCCTTTATTGTCTCTGTTTCCCCTGAGTGCTATTTTTCCTTCTTTCTTTGAGTCTTTGTCTTTCATGCTGGAGTGTTTTCAGTGTATGGTGATCTTTGGAATTCTGTTCAAGAGTAAGGCCTCAAATATTTGGAGGCTCTGTGTAGGCATGTGTGTATTTCACTCCAAGGTGGTTGTGTGGTGAGCTTCTTTTTGTGGGAGACACTCACATATCTGTACCTGGAGGTCTTTTCAGGATGCTTCAGTTTTCCTAGAGAAAGACCCAACAACCAGAATGCCTACATAATTTACAGAGCCTAGTGCAAAAAGAAAATGTTGAGCTCCTTGGTCAAAAGTCAGGAAAAAATTCAGTTAGAGGTACTAAAACATAAATACTTTTTCTTTAAAAATATTTTATTATTCATAACAGATAATAGAGGTAATAGTGATAGAGATACAATAACAAAGTTACAAATTGCAAAAAGATAACATTTTTGGTGTCATAATTTTATTTACAATAAATTATAATGCTTTATTAATGTGATTTCTTGATTGATCAACAGATTTTTCTGGCTTGCTTTTCTACAAATTTACTTATTAGGTTACGAAAATTTATATTTTTAGAAACTTCATTTTCATTCTATGTAATAGAAAGTGATGTCAGTTGTTATTGGCAAATGCAAGATCTCAAATAACCTCCAATAGAGAAGATAACATGAGCCAAGACAAAAAGGTGGGGGTGAGGAGATTAATAAAATAAAAGAACGGGCAAGTCAGGTAGGTAGAACCTACATCAAGAAGAGTCTTAAATGTCAGGCAAGGGAGCTTCATCTAATGTGTAGTTGATGGCTTTTAAACAGGAGGAGAATGGAAAAAGGAAAGAAATACTTTCTGACTACATGTTATTAACAAGCATAGTTACTTTACATCTTTAACTACCATGTAATAGCCTCACAACACAAGTAATATCTCCATCTTAGAAATGAAAAACCAAGGCTCAGAGAATGAACTTTGCATTGGTCCCACAGCTAGAAAATGGCAGAACTCGGATATGAATGCTGATATATCTGATTCAAGGGCCTGGTTCCTTCAATTACATGAATGGTGTTGTATTTCAGGAATGGTACTTTGGTACCCATCTGCCTACTGACAATGATGGAAAGGAAAAATACTTGAAATGAGGACCCAATTAAGGTTTTAATAATTGAGCTGAAAGAAAATGATAGTAACAAGGAAAAGAGAACAGAGAAAGATGCTTCAAGAGACGCTGCAGAAGCAGATTCAATAGGACCTAGTGACTGATCAGATGCAGGCTGGTAAAAAACGATAGCAATTAAAGATTTCTTAGTAATCTTGAGCATGACTCAAGGAAATTCCACCAATATCTAATGAACCAATGAAGAAAGATGCAAAAGATCAAATTTTGATGTCAAGGTGATTGCATGTTGAGTTGGAAGTCACGACAGGACATCCAAGTAGAAATGTCTGGTGGGCATAGTAAAGTGTGGGTGTAGAAAGGGGAAGAGAAAAGTGCTAAAGATGTATGTTTAGAAGCCATTCATAGAGAGCCAAAGCCACAAGAAGTGATGAGATCAGAAAGGGAGAGTGTGTAGAAAGCAGAAATGCCAAGCACAAAACTACAAGGAAGGAGAAAATTTAGAGCACAGAAGCTGTGAATCGAAGAAGGAGGAGGAGCAAACAGAGATGTAGAAGTATTCTCAGACAGCAAGGGTTCAAAACTCATCAGACTGGGGTGGTCAGTATCAAATGTGTCCAAGAGGAGGTAGGAGAATAAAAATGAGAAACAAGATCGGACTGGAGATGTGTTATAATTGACGATCTTTGTGGAATTAATTTCAGACGCGAGGTAGGACCAGAATTGGGGAGTGAGTAGGAAGAGAATGCGGAAAATTTTTCTAGAAATAATGAAAGGAAGAAATGTAAAAATACAGGAAATCTAGAAGTAAAAAACAGAATATTCAGGCCACAGTCTAGTCCCTTCGTTTTACAGATGAGGAAACCAGAGCCCCGAGAGGTTGACCAGTATCTTTACTTAACCTGGTTAACGACAGAGCTTAGACAGAAAACCAGTGAAGATGAAACGGTAACTCAGGAAGTTACATCAAGGGAAGACATTCTGTCTCCAAAGAAGAGTCCTTCCAATTCCTCAATTTTCATTTAGGACCTGGCCTCCTTCCTCTGGTACCAAGAGCCCATGGTCTTGAAATTATTTTCAACATCCCTGAAAGAAAGATCATGTTATCCACAGACAACCATGACTATGATGCCTCACTTGCTGGAGAAAATGCAATGCTGTTGGTCTGAGCAAGAGAGAGAGAAGTCTGTCTGTCACACTTTTTTATTCTTGTAGGAATTTTAGAGTACTGCAGCCTGGAAGGCAGGAAGGATTACTCATACTGCATTTGAAATACATCACTATAATAATCTCCGTAATACTGTCTCATTTCAGAGATAACAAATAACTCCAAGGTAACTATCCACCTACAGAAGTAGACACAGTAGGGTAAAGATATTCATTAAAAAAAAAAAATCACCCAATTATGAATAATTCATGATGAGCTGGCAAACACCATTTTGCTATGGGTAGCAAAGTTCATCAAGAAACACCCTGATGAAGTGTATATAAAGACAAACTGAACTTTTTGAGTAGGACATTTGCCATCAGAGCTTTGCTCCAGGAGCAAGCATTCCAGTCTGGATACCATGTCTGTGCGCTTTTCTTCCGCATCCAGATGCCTTGGCTCTTGCGGGGCAGCCGGCTCTGTGCGGCTCTCTAGTGGGGGAGCAGGCTTTGGGGCTGGAAACACAGGCCATCTGCCAGGCATTGGAAGCGGCTTCTCTTGCGCCTTTGGGGGCAGCTCATCTGCAGGTGGCTATGGCGGGGGGTTGGGCGGGGGAAGCGCTTCCTGTGCTGCCTTCACTGGGAGTGAACATGGCCTCCTATCTGGCAATGAGAAGGTGACTATGCAGAACCTCAACGACCGCTTGGCCTCCTACCTGGAGAATGTGCGTGCTCTGGAGGAGGCCAATGCTGACCTGGAGCAGAAGATCAAGGGCTGGTATGAGAAATTTGGGCCTGGCTCTTGCCGTGGTCTTGATCATGACTACAGCAGATATTTTCCAATAATTGACGACCTTAGGAACCAGGTAAGCAGCACAAGGGCATAGGGTTAACACCCATAAGAGTATTTAGCCACCACATACGTACACACATGTATAAGCTATCACACACAGCAGAGCTTTGCTCTCAGCTTCTAATTTTTGGTAGTTCATTATTAATATTAAAAATAATTTTCACTAAAATTCTAATCTTTGAACATGGCTCACCCACCATCTGGTATGAGGTATACATGTTTACGCTTTCAGTAATATTAAAATATCAAAAACTACCCAATGTCTCAAACTATATATTTATAAGCTTTTATATAGAAAGAGTTTTTTACGGGTGGGGTAGAGAGAAAAAGAGGTCATACTTAAATTTCCCATTTTCAAAGGAATCATCTTATTATTGGAGACAGAATGCCAGAAATATTACTCTAATTTCATGGGGGACTTTATGTCAAGGAAATCTGAAATGCTGAAGTTTGAAATTTTTTAAAGTATTTTCTCACTCTTTAACTTTCCATTTTTCAGATAATTTCTGCAACTACAAGTAATGCCAATGTCATCCTGCAAAATGATAATGCAAGACTAACGGCTGATGACTTCAGACTGAAGTAAGTAAGCTGATGAGAAACCAAAAAAGTGAAGCATTTCCCTCTTTTATTCAGACTGTTTGAGGTCAGCTCAATTCTTTGTTTTCATTTGTTTTAAACCAAATGCATGTTAGAATGACCAGCTGAATCATATATTTTACTTGGGGAATCTGGGGACTAACACAAATGAATGTCAAGACCATATGAAAGAGAATTTTAAGTGTCCCCATTCTCTTGGCTTCAAAGAAATTCATTCCTTGCATTACGGGTGATCTAACTGAAGTTTTCAGTATAATTTAACAGTTTGACCGCAAAGCTTAGTCTGAGTTTTATGACCCAGAAAGTGATCTGACTAATGCGCTGAAACTTTCAAATACTGTTCTCAGGTTTGAAAATGAACAAGCCCTTCACCAGAGCGTTGACGCGGACGTCAGCAGTTTGCGCAGAGTCCTCGACGAGCTGACTCTGTGCAGAACCGACCTAGAGATCCAGCTGGAAACGCTGAGCGAGGAGCTGGCTTACCTCAAAAAGAATCACGAGGAGGTAGATGTCCCGTCTCCCCCGATTTCACAATCCGCCTTCCTCCCAAAATTTGAAAATACATTTCAGAGGACAATTTATAAATTTAAATCCATATTCAAGAAGGAATTTGTCAGTTTCTCCATATGGTTTAGATTGTTTGAAATGTTTCTATTCATCCCCCTCAAAAAGAAACAAACCCTTTAAAAAAAAGTTTCAAACCATATGGATCATGTCTTTCTGGCTCCTTTAAAAATGTTCAGATCCCACCACGGTTAAACAAATTTCTTTCAGGAAATGAAGGCCCTGCAGTGTGCAGCTGGCGGTAACGTGAACGTGGAGATGAACGCGGCGCCCGGCGTGGACCTCACGCTTCTGCTGAACAACATGCGGGCCGAGTACGAAGCGCTCGCCGAGCAGAACCGCAGGGACGCGGAGGCCTGGTTCAACGAGAAGGTGATGTCACGCTGCGCGCGCTCACGCGGTGCTGGGTGCTGATGCGAGCCCTGCCCTAACGCGCCTCCCGCCGTTTCAGAGCGCCTCGCTGCAGCAGCAGATTTCTGACGATGCTGGTGCCACCAGCTCAGCTCGGAATGAACTTACTGAGATGAAACGCACTCTTCAAACCCTGGAGATTGAACTTCAGTCCCTCTTAGCAACGGTAAGAAAAAATTACAAAAAAAGATTGACTTTAGAAATTGAGAAAAAATTTAAAGAGGGTTTTCTGCTGCATGATAGTGCTTGTTTCTGCTACTATCCATTCATTATTATGCTTGAAATAAGACACATTTGCATTTTGCACAGTAGAATCCTCTTTGCCTGAAAATTATAGCTAGGTGCTAATAATTCTGAAACATTCGAAATTAGCAAGTACAATTATTTTGAGGTACTGGAAAAACAAAATAGTTTCTACCCTGAATCTTCTCTCTCAAGTCAAAAGATCAAAAACTACTGTCCATGGAGGGCAAAAATACGTTTGCGCCCCTCCTGGCTTCTTCATCTAGCATTCCTTTTGGCTACTTAATTAAGAGCACTTACAAGTTCCTTTTGAAGTGGCATTAACAAGCAAAATAGAGGCCTGAAGCTTGCCTATAAAGTTAAACATACGTGATGACCGTAATAACCTTTTTCATTAAGGGTTTGCACTTACCCACATGAGTCCACAGGAAGCCTGGGGCTTGGGCGGGACAGAGTTTATAATTCATGTCCTTATTTCCGAAAGAAGAATCTGAGATTCAAAGAAGTTAAACAATTTTCCCAGAGACCCACAGATGGACATGAAAGAATTAGAACTTCTCTCCAAACTTTCTAACTCCCCAAGTCTATACTTTTTCCACTATGGTTAGTAATCCTCCAGAGTTTATCCACAAAAGAGGCTATGAATGTATATAAAATTAAGACTTTATATAAAAATTCTTGCAGAGGGGCCGGCCCGGTGGCACAGTGGTTAAGTGCGCATGTTCCACTTCGGCGGCCCGGGATTCACCAGTTCTGATCCCGAGTGCGGACATGGCATCGCTTGGTAAAGCCATGCTATGGTAGGCGTCCCACATATAAAGTAGAGGAAGATGGGCACGGATGTTAGCTCAGGGCCAGTCTTCCTCAGCAAAAAGAGGAGGATTGGCAGCAGTTAGCTCAGGGCTAATCTTCCTCAAAAAAAGGAAAAAATTCTTGCAGAGGAAAGCATAAGACACTCTCATCTTCATTCGTGTAAAATGACAGCAAGCACCCCTCCGTGGGATAAACCCTATATGGACCCATTTGGAGTCACAAGCCAGTGAATCAAACTGTTTAAAGCCTAAAAAGGTCATCCTTTTCTTCGGGTCATTCTACCTCTGGAAAGTTTATGCAGCTCACTACAGGGTTATTTTTTAATAACCCTGTATTTAATAGAAGACCTATAATCCTCATGAGACAAGGCTGTCACATGATTAGCAATGAAGTGGCAAAGTGTAGGGGGACTTCTTTTCCTGGGGAAAGTGAAAATTTGTGCCGGACTCTATAGACATGGGCTATATTGGTGAGGGGGAGGGATCTTCAGACTGTGCCCCAGAGGAAACAACCTCAGCTTTGCTAAGACTCCTGGGCATATGAGTAACATTCACCACCAACTGTGTTATCTCAAATAGAAAAATCATATGACATCCAATAAAGGCAACAATTAATATTGAACGAGTGGAATCTTTCGGGTAAATACAGTTATTTGCGTTATGTAAAGATAACGCTCTTAAATACCTCTTAAGTGCTTTGCCTTATTCTAAAACAAAACATTTTCTACTAAACTATCTCTTACTGATCCACAGAAACACTCCCTGGAGTGCTCCTTGACAGAAACCGAAGGCAACTACTGTGCTCAGCTCGCCCAGATCCAGGTTCAGATCGGGGCCCTGGAGGAGCAGCTGCACCAGGTCAGAACCGAGACAGAGGGCCAGAAGCTGGAGTACGAGCAGCTCCTGGACATCAAGGTCCACCTGGAAAAAGAAATTGAGACCTACTGCCGCCTGATAGATGGAGAGGATGGGTAAGTGCTGCTTCCATTGAGAAAACAATTGATTTTAAGGTTATTAAACATTTTTTTAAATCAACTACAAAGTATCTGTGATCTACATCATGTGTACATAAAGCCCTTCTAGTGTTATTTAAGAATCCAATGATCTCCCATGTTAAATCGTTGTTTACCAGTTTCCTCAGCAAAACACAGAGTGGAATAGTTAATACAAGCTCTCTATATATTTACAGCTCTTGTGTCAAATCAAAAGGCTACGGAGGACCAGGAAATCAGATAAAAGGTAAAAACAAAAGCGGTGTTGAGCATCCAGTGTTTATTTGTGTGTGTTTAAAATGAAAAGTTAATTATTCCCCCTTTGTGAATCTGATAAATTCTAACAATTCACACGCGTCATTTTAGATTCATCTAAAACCACCGTGGTTAAAACAATTGTTGAGGAAATAGATCCTCGTGGCAAAGTTCTTTCCTCCAGAGTTCACACAATGGAAGAGAAATCTACCAAGGTCAACAACATGAAGAGTGAGCAGAGGGTGCCCTCCTGAACCCCGAAAGAATGGCCCCTAAATTCAAATATCAAATTGAAGCTAGGTTCCTAAATAAGGGCCTTCTTACTTTTCTGCCTTTCTTCCAGTGAATTAAGATGAACTATTTTTAGAATAGTAACATTTCTTTGGCTCTCTCTATGGTGGTGTTTCAATAAAATTTCTTCCTGTTGCAAGTCATCTTCACTGGTTCTGTCCAATCTTTGCATTTTAAACACATCCCCCCTATGGGAGCTGAATTTTGTTTTTAATTTCTTGTGTTTGATTCAATGATCTTCACAAGTTAGGAGTAAGTTT
This sequence comes from Equus quagga, assembly GCF_021613505.1. Classification (NCBI taxonomy): domain Eukaryota; kingdom Metazoa; phylum Chordata; class Mammalia; order Perissodactyla; family Equidae; genus Equus; species Equus quagga. Next base: position 94,819,937 of record NC_060277.1, on the reverse strand, counting down.
AACAGAAAAACTAGTTGGAATCCTTTTTCACATCTCTGTAAAATTTTAAATCTTTCTTCCTTCCTTCTGTAAATACTTATTAAGCACACACACTGCATGCTGGTAATGAGAATAAAACAATTAGTAGAATCTAATCCCTGAGTGCACCATGCTCATAGAAGTAGAAGTAAGAAATTAAAGAATCAGAAACATCCTAAAAATAAAGGAAAAAAACTATAAATGGTCATATTTGAAGGTAGAAGGGAAAAGAGAGATGTGGGGACTAGATAGGGAAAGTGGGGAACTCCACAATTTTAGGCCACAAAACAAGTCTTAACAAATTTAAGAAGATTGAAATCATATCAAGTATCTTTTCTGACAACAATAGTATGAAAATAGAAATCAATAATAGGAGGAAAATTCAAAAGTATGTAGAAATTAAACAACACACTCCTGAAAAACCAATGGTGAAAGAAGAAATCAAAAGGGAAATCAAAAAATATCTTGAGACAAATGAAAATGAAAATACAATATCCCAAAACCTATGAGATGCAGCAAAAGCAGTACTAAGAGGGAACTTTATAGTGATAACTGCCTACATTAAGAAAGAAGAAAGATCACAAATAAACAGTCTAGCTTTACACATCAAGAAACTAGAAAAAGAACAAATTGAACCCAAAATTAGCAGAAGGAAGGAAATAATAAAGACTAGAGCAGAATAAGTGAAATAGAGACCAGAAGAACAATAGAAACAATCAACGAAACAAAGAGTTGGTTTTTTGAAAAGATAAAATTGACAAATCTTTAGCCAGACTAATCAAGAAAAAAAGAGAGAAGACTCAAATATATAAAATTATAAATGAAAGCATAGACATCACAATTGACAGCAGAAATACAAAGAATCATATGAGAATACTAGAATATTTATATGTCAACAAATTGGATAATCTAGGAAGAGATGGATAAATTCTTAGAAACATACAACCAACCAAGACTAAATAACGAAGAAGCAGAAAATCTGAACAGACCAACAACAAGTAAGGAGATTGAATGAGTAATCAAAAGCTCGCAACAAAGAAAAGCACAGCATCAGGTGGTTTCACTGGTGAATTCTACCAGTCAAAGAAAAATTAACACCAATTCTTCTCAAACTCTTCCCAAAAACTTGAAGAGGAGGGAACACTTCCAAACTCATTTTACAAGGCCAGCATCACTCTAATACCAATGCCAAACAAAGACACTACAAGAAAATAAAATTACAGGTCAATAACCCTGATGAACATAGATGCAAAAATCTTCAACAAGATTCTAGCAAACCAAATTAAAAGGATCATATACTGTGATCAAGGGAAATTTATCCCTGGGATGCAAGAGTGGTTCAACATACACAAATCAATAAATGTGATACACCACATTAACAAAAGGAAAGATAAAAATTGTATGATCATCTGAATAGATACAGAAAAAGCACTTGACAAAATTCAACACCTTTTCATGATTAAAAAAACACTCAACAAATTAGGTATAGAAAGAATGTACCTCAAGACAATAAAGGCTACTTATGGCAATCCCACAACTAATATCATACTCAATGGTGAATAACTGAAAGCTTTTCTTCTATATCAGGATTGTTGCTGATATACAAGGATGTCCACTCTTGCCACTTTTATTCAATACAGTACTGGAAGTTTTAGCAAGAGCAATTAGGCAAGAAAAAGAAAGAAAAGTCACTCAAGTCAGAAAGGAAGAAGTGATACTGTCTCTATTTACAGATGACATAATCTTATGCACAGAACCATTGGGCCAGCCCTGGTGGCCTAGTGGTTAAGTTTGGCATGCTCTGCTTTGGCAGCCCACGTATGGTTCCCAGGCATGGACGTACACCAATCATCAGTGGCCATGCTGTGGCAGGGCTCACATACAAAAGAGGAGGAAGATTGGCAACAGATATTAGCTCAGGGAAAATTTTCCTTAGCAAAAAGAGGGAGATTGGCAACAGATGTTAGCTCGGGGCAAATCTTCCTCAGCAAAGAAAAGGAAAAAAAACCCCAGAAAACCCTAAAGACTTCACAAAAGAACTGTTAGAACCAAAAAGCAAATTCAGCAAAATTTCAGGACACAAAATCAACATTTAAAAAGTCAGTTGCATTTCTATACTTAGAACAAGCTATCTAAACAGAAATTAAGAAAACAATCTCATTTACAAGAGCATCACAAAGAACCAAATACCTAGGAATAAACTTAACTGAGGAAGTGAGAGACTTGTACACTGAAAACTACAAAACACTGATGAACGAAATTAAAGCAGACACAAATAGATGGAAAGACATCCCATGTCCGTGAATTGGAAGAATGAATATTGTTAATACATCCAAACTACCAAAGCGATCTACAGATTCAATGCAATCCCTATCGAAATCCCAATGGCATTTTTCACAGAAACTTAAAAAATAATCCTAAAATTCATGTGGAACCACAAAAGACCCTGAATAGCCAAAGCAATCTTGAGAAAGAACAAATCACAATTCCTGATTTGAAAATACATTACAAAACTACAGAAATTAAAACATTATAAAAGATATACAGTCAATAAACACGTGAAAAGATGGTGCATCACTAATCATTAGTGCAACGATTTGAAATGCAAATCAAAACTACAATCAGGGGGCCACCCATGGCCAAGTGGTTAAGTTCGCACACTCCACTCCAGCGGCCCACGCTTTCGCCAGTTCAGATCCTGGGCATGGACCAAGCACCACTCATCAAGCCATGCTGAGGCAGCACCCCACATGCCACAACTAGAAGGACCCACAACTAAAATATACAACTATGTACTGGGGGCCTTTGGGGAGAAGAAGGGAAAATAAAATCTTTAAAAAAAAAAACCCTACAATCAGATACCACCTCACACCTGTTAAGATGGCTACTATGAAAAAAACAGAGAATAGCAAGTGTTGGTAAGGATGTGGACAAATCAGAACCTTGTGTACTGTTGGTGAGAGTGTAAAATGGTATAGGTGCTGTGGAAAACAAAATGGTAGTTCCTCAAAAAATTAAAAATATGATTACCATATGGTCCAGCAACTCCACTTTTGGGTAAATGCTCAAAAGAATTGAAAGCAAGGTCTTGAAGATATATTTGTACACCCATGTTCACAGCAGCACTATTCACAATAACTAAAATGTGGAAACAACCCAAGTGATCATCGATGGATGAATGGAAAAGCAAAATGTGGTATATACATACAATAGAATATTATTCAACCTTTAAAAGAAGGAAATTCTGACATAGGGTACAACATGGATGAACTTTGAGGTCACTATGTTAAGTAAAATAAGCCAGTCACAGAAAGACAAATACTGATGACTCCACTTATATGAGGTACCTAGAGTAGTCAAATTCATAGAGACAGAAAGTAGAATGGTGGTTGCCAGGGCCTGAGGGAGGAGGAAATGGAGAATTATTACTTGATGGATGTAGAGTTTCAGTTTTACAAGATGAAAACAGTTATGGAGATGAATGGTGTTCGCACAATGTTATCAATTTATTTAATACCACTGCACTATACACTTAAAAAGGGTTAAGATGGTAATTTTATGTTCTGTGTATTTTACCACAATAAAAAAATTGGAAAAAAACAGTATGGTACTGGCATAAAGACAGACATAGACCAATGGAACAGACTAGAGAGCCCAGAAATAAACCCACCTGTACACAGTCAACTGATCAACAAGGGGTCCAAGGGTACATAGTGAGGGAAAGAGAGTCTTTCCACAAATGGTGCTGGGAAAACCGGATATTCACATGTAACAGGAATGAAATTGGATCCCTTTTGTACACTATACACAAAAATCAACTCAAAATGGATTAAAGACCTAAACAGAAGACCTGAAACTGTAAAACTCCTCAAAGAAAACATAGAGGAAAGCTTCTTGACATTAGCCTTGGCAATGATTTCTTAGATTTGACACCAAAAGCAATGGGCAACAAAACCAAAAGTATATTTAGGGCTTTTTGACATAACTGCCAGGAAAAAATCAATAATAGTGATACCCAGCACTTACTATGTGCTAAACTCTAATCTAAGTATCATTTAATCCTCCCAACAATCCTATGAGGTAGGTACTATTATCACCCTTTTTTCACACATAAAAGAAACTGAGGCAGAGAGTGGTTGAATAATTTGCCCAAGGTCACACAGCTAATAACTGCAGTTGCTGGAATGCTAACCCAGCAGTCTGGCTCAGAGTCTGTGTGCTTAACAACATAATACCATGCTAGTAAGAACCTTCTTTTTGGCAAGAAAAGGGATTTTAAAAACTAAGTGCATTCTACCTCCACTCAGGCTAAGGCTAAGCAGTCATCAGAGACTCCTTCCCAAACCAGCCATTTTGTGGGAAGAATGCACACACCAGAATCTGATTCTTAGAAAAAACTAAGAATCTAGTGACAAAACAAACCACATCCATGTTCAGGAAAAATACTTTCTAAACTTGGCTAGCAGGAATGTACAATGTGAATTCAACCAACGGCAAAAGATACTGAAGCACGTTTGAAACTAAATACTAAATTCAAAAGGGGAAAAATTAGTGTATGATCATTAGAATAAGATGATGTAATGAAAACCTGTATCCTGAGATAAGCAGACATTAACACTGCATATCTTAAAGTTTAATTCAATTCAATTGTTTTTGAGTACCTACAGTATACACATTATATAACGAACGTTCTAATACCTAATAGATTCTCAAGAAATGATATGCAGCTGAATCTGTGTTTCTTACCATGAATAAAATGACTCTCAGGGAAGAAACATACAGGTAGCAATGGCCTAGAAAATTTGCTAAGTCTATCCCTCACTCCCTGAAAGGATTAAAGTATACATAAACTTCTGTAGTAAGTCTTAGTTTAGAGGAAATCTATGATTAAGAAAATTCAAGGGGCCAGTCCGGTGGCGCAGCGGTGAAGTTCGCACATTCCACTTCTTGGAGGCCCAGGGTTCACCGATTCGGATCCCGGGTGTGGACGTGACACCGTGTGGCACGCCATGCTGTGGTAGGTGTCCCACGTATAAAGTAGAGGAAGATGGGCACAGATGTTAGCTCAGGGCCAGTCTTCCTCAGCAAAAAGGGGAGGATTGGCAGTAGTTAGCTCAGGACTAATCTTCCTCAAAAAAAAAAGAAAAAAGAAAATTCAAGAGATCTGCCCTTGTAAGTAAATAGACAACAATGTTTCAAGAAAGAGTTAAGCATCGTGCATCCCAGTTCTGCTTTGATATAGAAATGCTTTGTGATCTGTGTTGCCACTTAGCTTCAGGGCCAAGTCAGCTCCAAAATGGTTCTAATAATATGTGCTTAACTTATTTCACAAAAGATTATAAGTTAATGAGCATTTATAAAATATCTAGAGATATGTTAATAATACTTTGCAGTCTCATAATACCTCTTATCCAAGAAACTCAAGACTTATAAACTATTACGCTGACAACATATACTCTATTTTTCTTGTTTTATTCATGGGAAACAGGGGTGAAAGATTAAAATTTTGACCAAGTCACAACAAAATCAGCAAGAAGTCTCTGAATATGAGCTGCGCTTCTTAACATATCACACATTGTTCTAAATATGTGCCAACATTGTCTGAATTACAGTTTCATATGAATTATCTCAAAATATTTTTGGTCAAAAATCCAAGCGTTCTGATCCATCAAATATTCCATATCTTTAGGGGCAATAATGTTGGATGTTTTTCTAAGTATTCAATATTCACAACATTGAAAAATCTCATTCAGAAAAACCTATTGTTTCAAAACCATAATCAGTTAACCAATCAATTTGTACCATTATAAGTGATAGAGACCTGACTCTGTCTGACATGTCCATTTTATTATAATAATTTAAATAATTAACATTTATAAAATGTCTGTGCCCTTCAGACTGTTTTATAGTCATTAATTACTGGAACTTCTCAACATTCATTTGAGACTGTTCAACATTATTATTTTCGTCTGCTCAATAGGGAAATGAAGCACAACCAGACGGGATAATTTCCCACGGGCATCAAGGCACGAGAATGAAGAGTCTGCTCACCCATGACAGCTAATCTGCTATCCAGAGAACCATAATTATTGGTTTTCTAGGTAGTGATGAAAACACCCCTCTCCTTCATATATTTTGCTCTCCACTTATCAATATGAAACTCGCTTCTCAAAGTAATTCATGATGTCTTAAACACATAGAGTTAAACTAAAAGGCAGTAAACAATATTTTTGAGGTAGGGACATGAACACCTTGGAGACTCAGAAGTTCTTTAAATGGACATTCTGCTCCTCCACTAAACCAAGAAATCTCAATACAAATGATTTTCTGTCAATGTCGCGTATTCATTAATTTTAGTTAAATTGATGAGCAAAGTACTACAGAACTTCTATTTCAGTTTTCAATTTTAAAAATCCACTGAAGAACTCCCACCACAAAAGGATCGCTATATATTGAGAGTATGTGATTTTAATAAGAAAGAAAACACTCAATAAAGCATGAATAATAGAGATAGTCCATAAGCATTTCCAGGACAAAAGCAGTAGACATTTCTCATTTGAATTATTAATCCTTTGTTATATACGGGGGAAACAAGTAGAATCTATTCCAGAGGTTAAAAAGATGTACATTTACTCATATTTAATCTTGAGCTTGGACACTATGATTTAGTATTGCTCCACCTGGCACCCTTTTCATATACAAAGATATCCTTGGGCAGCTTTCCACCTGCAGACTGGACACTATTAACAATCACCCAATTATGAAAAACAACAATTAGGGTACGAGTAACATTTTATGACTGATTGGCAGAGTTAAGACTGAAATGACCTACTGAATCCTATAAAAGGCCAATGGAGCTGACTTCTACGGGGCGGTGTGCTTTGGCTTTGCTCCTTTCTGAGAAAGGGTCACTCAGCTCTAGTGTCGCCATGTCTTTCCGACTTTCTAGCGGATCCAGGCGGATCTGCTCGCAAGCTGGCTCTGGTCGTCTGTCTGGTGGAGGAACAGGCTTCGGGGCTGGCAATACACGCGGTGGGTTGGGAGCCGGAGGCAGCTTTCCTGGTGCTCTTGGCAGTGCTTCTTCTGTAGGAGCTTTCAGTAGTAGTGGTGGAGGGTTGGGAAGCGGCGTCTGTGCTGGTTTTCTTGGAAATGAACATGGCCTCCTCTCTGGAAATGGAAAGGTGACCATGCAGAACCTCAATGGCCGCCTGGCATCCTACCTGGACCACGTGCGAGCTCTGGAGGAAGTAAACGCAGACCTGGAGCAGAAAATCAACGGCTGGCATGAGGAATACGGGCCTGGCTCTCGCCGGGAACTCGCTCACGACCACAGTAGATACTTGTCAGTCGTTGAAGATCTTAAAAGGCAGGTAAGAAATACGGATTCGTGTACTGTTGCCACAGACTTTGCATGTGCATAACCTAAAAAAGACAAAATACAAATTGGGCTTACCAAATTTACATGATAGAGAATTGGCTCATTCTGTTTCCCAGTGCTTAGGACAGTGCCTGTCAATAAAACTTGGTAGAATTAATTAATTAATGAAAGAGAATTAGTTTCAAAACAGACATAATCGCTTTGTTGATCTTATTCTCAGCTCATACTTTTTGATGAAGAGTGGTGAAAGTACCCATAATTGAAAAAGCTTACACTTTGGCTCTTAAGCTCTGGACATTTATTATCTGAAGAAAATCCAGATTCCTTTACTACAGAAAAATAAGATACCAAAATAGATGTTTGACAGGTTAAGAAAATAAGACTCAAATCTGGAGCCTCCCTTGACTTTTGATATTTAACATTTTGCATAATCTACCCTATTTAGATTATTTCTGTGACCGCCTGTAACGCCAGCGTTGTTCTACAAAATGACAATGCCAGACTGACCGCTGATGACTTCAGGCTGAAGTAGGTGAAAATAATTAATTATAGTAAAGGTAAAAATACCACAATTGGAGTCAACAACACATCTTTTGCTTTAAAAACCAACACGTTTTCATAAAGTCAGACTTGGTCACTGAAGAAATTAAATTAAATATGCCCTTATAAAAAGAGCTATCATAATTTTTTTTTTTTTTTGCTAAGGAAGATTTGCCCTGAGCTAACACATGTTGCCAGTCTTCCTCTATTTTGTATGTGAGCCGCTGCCACAACATGGCCACTGACAAGTGATGTCGGTCCACACCAGGAACTGAACCCGGGTCCCCAAAGCAGAGTGTGCAGAATTTAACCAGTAGGCCACTGAGGCTGGTTTAAACAGTACTTTTACTCAAGTGTTAAGCACATTGGATGACAAAAATCAATTCTGAAGAAACAACTCCCCCAAAATAAAATTCGTAAACCAATAGGTTTTCCAAAGCATTTCATCACTTTGCCATCGCAGGAAGGTTCAGAAGTGTGTACAGAGCATCATATCTTTCAGTGTATGACATGTCTGAAAAAGTTATGCTTTGCACCTGCCTACGATTACAATTCTCGAGCATCTTAATCACCTTTCAGGTATGAAAATGAGCTTGCTCTGCACCAGAGCGTTGAGGCCGACATCAACAGTCTTCACAGAGTTATGGATGAGCTGACCCTTTGTACAACCGACCTGGAGATACAGTGTGAGGCACTCAGTGACGAACTTACGAACCTCAAAAAAAGTCACGAGGAGGTAAGAAACCCTGCAGGGTGGCTGCCTGTGGTATCTGGTGCCCTTCCTCAAGGCCACTGTTCATTTCACAGCAGAGTGTGAATATCAACCAAAATTCTACGTTGAGTATTGAAACTGGTCCCTTTTCCAGGAAATGAAAGTCCTGCAGTGTGCAGCTGGGGGGAGCGTGAATGTGGAGATGAATGCAGCCCCAGGAGTGGACCTCACCGTTCTGTTGAACCACATGAGGGCCGGGTACGAGGACTTGGCTGAGCAGAACCGCAGGGACGCTGAGGCCTGGTTTAATGAGAAGGTACGTTTGTGGAAATCACACACCAAGGGCTTGTTCAGTGGACCGCGGAGCTGGTGGCTAACCCTTCTGACAATTATGCTGCAGAGCACTTCGCTGCAACAGCAGATTTATGACGATGCAGGAGCAGCCACGGCAGCCAGAAATGAGCTGACAGAACTGAAACGCAGTCTGCAAACCCTGGAAATAGAACTTCAGTCCCTCATGGCCAAGGTTTGTAGGAGTCGCCATTGATTTGACTGTGTGTGTGTATAAGTAAATACATACATACAGCTAACTATATATATATCTAAGTATATGTAACTAATTATATATAACTAAAACATAAAATATATTAAATACGTGTCAACATATTAAATATGTATCAAGAATTTTGTCCATAAACATTACTTCTGACTCACCAATCCCAAAACTTGAAAAAAAATTTTTTCAGTGTAGAGAAAATGGTTTTTTTAAGCCTTGCTGATGCTGGTTTTCAACTGACATGACTTAGACCTCGTACAAATATTTCTTTCCACCTGGAGAATGTTTAAAATAGGAACACGTCATCTATCTTTTACACATGCAAGCTTTGCTTTGTTCTTTCAGAAACATTCCTATGAAGGCTCCTTGGCCGAGACCGAGGGGAATTGCTGCCTTCAGCTCCAGCAAATCCAGGATCAGATTGGCATGATGGAGGAACAGCTACAACAGATTCGAACAGAGACAGAAGGCCAGAAGCTGGAGTACGAACAGCTTCTAGACATCAAAATATTTTTAGAAAAAGAAATTGAAACTTATTGCAAATTGATAGATGGAGAAGAAAGGTAAATATTAACTTGAGAAAAAAATTAATCTCACATCAACTAGGTTTTCTCGATATCCATCAATACGAATATTGTACCCCAGAATATCCTGTTCTAAAGATCATACCTATATATGGCCTCAGGAATTTATTATTGCACCCAAGTGAAATGAAAACAGGCAGCAAATTCCAATTTCTAAGTAGGCAAAGTATTTGTATTTATAATAATATATAGAATACTTAAATATAGAATGTTGAACAACTCCAATACTCCAAGCTAGGGGGAAGATTTTCTGTGATTTAGTGTTGAGGCACATTTCTAATAACAACACACTCTATTTTATTATTACGTCACTAGTCACCGTGCATGCACCCTGTGTTAAGTGGGTTGTTACGTTTTCATTTGAAAGACGAGCAATAAAGATACAGGAAGATTTAATTGGAGAGGTCACCAGAGTTTGTGAGCCAAGAGCAGTAGCCCTGGGTGCGAATCACGCCACTGGGTGAATTTGAGCGCGTTGTTTAACTTCTGTCGACCCCAGTTTCCTTACTGGTAAATTGCAATAACACCAAAACCATACTCACAACACTCCCAACCATCGTGCATCACTATGTAGCTGAAATGCTTGTGACGGTAGCTTGCATACAAAAGGTACTCAGTAATCAGTGGCTATTACTAAATGCTGCCTGTGGTCCCATCATGAGTCAGTAACGCGTTATGCATCACCCAAGGCCAGTGTCAGCCCTCTACAGTTTATTCTCATGAGAACACAACAGTGATTGCTCCCTCCTTCAAACTGCTTATTACATCATTCATTTTTCACTTCTCTTATAGCACCTTTCATGCCACGTTGTAGAAAACTTTTTACATACATATACTTTATTTTATTTTAAACATGTAAACTGCTGTATCTTTGCTCTATATTTTCTACAGCACCTAGCCCAGCGCCTTCTGCATGGTAGGCTCTCCAAACACACACATTGGCCAGGTGATTGAGAAGTCAGAATGAGAACTTGGGGTCTCCATACTGCTAGATGAAAGAGATATCTGGTCACAAGGGAATTTCTGATCATAAACATCCATTTAATCTCTTCTTTCACTATACTGAAGTCATGAAAAGCTTACTAATGTCTCTTAAACATAAGAGGAATGTGAATCTTAAGGAAACTAGCACTCCAAAAATTTTATTCTTAAATCATAGTTATTTATGAGCTCTCTAATGAAAGAAATAAATGCAATAATTTACTCTTCTCTTCACAGAAAAAGTAAATCTACATGTTACAAAACGAAAGGACGTGGGCCCATAAATTCTGAAAATCAAATCAAAGGTATAGAAAGTTTTTACTTGGTGTAACTCTTTCTAACTCCAGTAATTGTATTAAGTAGGTCACTTATTTGTAAACTAAATGAAATTGTTTCTAAGTTTAGTTCTAGTGAATGAAGGGGTAAGGGGTGACTACGACACGCGTTTTATATTCTTGTCAATCAGATATGGTCAAATTAGGAAATAATTGAAATAAGGACTCAATCATCCAATATCTTTCTTACTTGAAACCTACTTATTTACTTAGAACTTACTTATTTTCCCAGTTTCAATGCTTTGATAAAAAAAAAAGCTGCTTTATTTTAAACCACAAAAACAGGGCAAGTTGGTGTTTAAAAGAAGACAACACACCTTGCGCCCAGGCACTACTTGCCTGATACTTATGTTGTTTAATCCGTGTTTTATTTACGCTTTCAAACACCCAGTTTTCTAAAAACAGTGGTGAATATAAGATAGTCCTGGGCCTTGCTAAGCATAGACTTCAAACACAGTATTGGATCTCAATTTACCACAAACTTGCAAACACCATTTTTAAAAAGAATATCTGTCACAACTAAATACCTTTCAATCTATTAAGAATGCATACTAAACTTTCATTTACTTTATTTTAGACTCAAAAGAAGAGACTGTTGTCAAAACAGTGGTTGAGGAACTAGATCAACTCAGCAAGGTCCTTTCACTGAGGGTCCACTCATTTGAAGAAAAATCCTCTAAAATAAGCAACATTACAGTGGAGCAGCGAGTACCTTCTAAAGCCCCAAAATGAGAAAGAAAGGTTTTTTTTTAAAAGCCTGCCTTTGCAAAATCCCCTTGGCCAGAAAACCCAAGGAAATCATTCATTTCTATTCTTAAAGGGTTAGAATTCGTTTTCCTTCCCTTCTTGTTCTCAAGGTCTTTGCATGTAATCCTTCTCAGGAGTAGAAAAAATCTTGCTCTGTCCCTAGTTTTTATTTTAGGGCCTTTTTTTTGCCATTTCATTAAAAATTTTTCTATTGCAAGCTATTTTTGATAAGTCTGGTGCTTTTGAATTTCCACAACTGATCTCAATGTGACGATACTAAGGATATGCCAATAGAATAAAGCGCTTCGCTTCACAGTCACATTTAACCAATTCACGACACGATAAATTGGAAAGATCACTAGTCCTAATCTTTGGTCCCAGATCTGTCCCTTATTAACCATGCAAACGACTAGATCTCTTTGAGTTTGGGCTTCTGTGGATGTAAAAGGAGATTACACCCGCTGATCATTAGGATTTGTTCACCCTCATAATGGGTAGCCTGCATGCGTGATCAGCTAAGGCTAGTTTGTTGAATTTGAATCTGGATAGCTGCTTTTCCATTTTGAAGTACATGCATTTCTCGGCCCCTACAATGGAGACAACCGAGCAAATGTAGAACAGCACTACTCAAGCCTGGAGAGGTTCTCAACCTTGCTCATATCCTCCTATACGCGAGATTCTGCTTGACATCCTTCCTAAATCACTTTGGAAAGTGCAGCAGGGGCTGGAAAGCAGCAGAGTTCTAGGCTAAAGAGGTTCCTTTCATTTGGAGTGGAGTGAGACAGGGAGCTCTGTGGTAACCTAGATTTCCAACTTGCATGGCAGGGCATCACTATAGGGTTTTAACTGGCTGGTATATAGGCAATGTGGAATCCAAAGTGCCCATAGCTCTGAACTGCACCATCTCAGGGAGCTGGGCCCCCGAGGTTGCATCTCCAAGTTTCAAAGATGGTCTTGATTGCTTCCTCCTCCCACATAAGGCAATTGATCTTAGGCCAGAGCCAGTTTTTTGAGATGTAGATACAGCTGAAGGTTAATCTTTCCAGGGTCTTCTTGTTATAAATGGCCCCAACCATGGTGACAGAGGCCATAATTTCAACGGTGTAGAGTTTGAGTTAGTTGGGTTAGAAGTACATTCAACTGCAGGACCATGATTAGAGTATCCTACATTTATTGAGTGTGCTTTATCTATCTCGCTTTACATGAATTAACCAATTTAATCTTCATAAAGGCTTATAAAGGTAGGTGTTTTTATTATCTTTATTTTACATATGAAGAAACAAATATTCAAAGAGACTAAGCAATTTCCCCAGAGTTGCACAGCATGTTTGTAGTGGGGCTTGGATTCAAATCCAGATCTCCCTCTCCACCATGGTGACCCGAGTCCCATTGACCAGGACAAAATCAGCACAGGAATTTCACCTAAGCACACTCTATTTTCATGCTAAGATTTCACTGCCACCCAAGAGGGACCATAATCAGGCAGATCCTTGTTTGTGTAACCAGCAACAACACATAATAAGAAATATGGTTTTTAGTTAGTATGAAGATTTAGTCTTTTCCTCTCTATTTATTACCCATCTCCAGCTCCTCTCCAGCACCAACTTTCTCTGCCCCCATATTAAGTCTTGGTCACCAGATGCCCCCCTCTCCGAGGCTAAGTTTATCTCATTATACTTCTTACCATCTCTTTCTTACTAGGAGGGTCATCCGGAGGCTCTATCTCATAGCAACCGGAAGACTAGAGCCACAACCTCAGCTCTCTCAAGACGCTTGGCTAGTCCACCATCTTACACCGCCATGTTGGACCCTCTTTCTCTTGCGACCACCAGTACTAGCTATTCCTTGTTCTTAACAGAGTTCTTATTCTTTCCAAGAACAATCAGACTAACTTCCATTTTTCTGTATCCACTCTTTCCTACTTAGACAGGTAAATAGACTTACCTATCTACATTATCTACATAAGACAGATTTATATTTAATGCGAGCATAAACTATGATTCCAAAATATATGTTTTTAGCTAACAACTGTACTTCTTGAAATGAGGGCTGGAAAGTTTAAGTACTCATCCTCATTTCTAAGAAGTCAGTATTAGCAAAAAATAAAAAAGTAAATGACTATCATCAGTAGTTGACAAGTTCCAAAAACTACTATTGGGCATCCTAAATTGTTAATTACCAAGGCTTGTCCAGTAGCCTTAAGACGCCTTGGCTAAATACAACATGCCCTAGACATTTCACTTTCAGGCCCTTGGAAACAAATATTTTGTAGAATAGGCTGAGAAAGTAGTGCCCTATAAAGTCAGGACCATTAAGAATAGAGGACATCGTTGGAGTTCATGGTAACACATGGACTGAGGAAAAGGCAGGATCTCGCTCTTCAGTCCTACGAGGGCAAATAAAAGTCTGTGTAGGAAAGACACAAACAGTATTGCGCTATATTAGAACTGCCTGAGGACATGTGGCAGGCCCTATTTTGTCTCTGATCCAGATATTTTACATATGCCCTGACCCCTGGGACTGATGCAAGAGTCACATTCTTGAATGTGACCAATTTGAGGCTACATACAATCATGGTGCAGACAGAGGGCATCCACTTTCTTTCTAAAAACATCATTATACTGCACATGTGGGTTCTTCTCCCTCTCCACCCCACTACAATGCCATTTAAGGAATGAAAAAGGTATAAAACCACAACAATAAAAAGAATAAGGAAAGAGACATAGGTAGATAAAAAAAATTGACAATTTTTAGAAGAAAGTAAGTAGAGAAAGCCTATCTGCTTCAGAATGGTAAAAGAAGCCTCAACAAAAAAATACATGTTCAAGGAACTGACCCCACAGAATCCAGGAGAGATTCAGGACTTAGAAGATACCAATTATGATGGAGGACTTGGCTGAGAGGCAAAGCAGAGGGCAGAGTGATTGACAGAGGGGAATTTACGATAACACTAATGACACATAAGCTCAGGGCCTCTCCTTAGCACAGGAGAGGCCCTAACATAGTGTTCATATAGCCATTTTGGTAAAATTTGCAAAACTAAGATAATTTTACCACAATGAATTAAGCCTGCTATCTCTTTCCACTCCAGTTCCCCCTCCATCATCAACTTCCCTCACGTCTGGTGGCATGAAATATCCACAAGCATCTTGAGGGCCCTTCTAAGACAGGATGATCATACAATTTGTTATCCAAATGTAACATCTGAGAGGGAGGAAAAGATGCTATTAATCAGGCATAATCGTAGACGTGAACTGATCTATTGTAGGCATATGGACATAGAGTCACCATAAGTCAACAGAAAGCTGAGTTGAGCATAGTGGGATATATTTACAAAGCTCTTATCATTTCCTTGGGCGGCTTCTAGGAATATTCCCACCGCCCACTGTGCTGACTCCTACATGAATGCATCTCAACTGCATCATGCTAAGTCAAAGAAGTCAGACTCAAGGGGTACATACTGTTTGATTCCATTTATACGACATTCTGGAATAGGCAAAACTATAGACATAGAAAACTGATCAGTGTTTGCCTGGAACCGGACCTGTGGTCGAGATACAAGGAAATTTGGGGGGCGGGGGTAACAGAACTGTTCTATATCTTGATGGTGGTGGGGGTTGCATGACTGCCAATACTCATAGAACTGTAGGCTAAAAAAGGATGAATTTTACTATAGGCATGTTAAACCTCAATAAACCTGACTAAAAGGAACTGACAAAAAAACTTAAGGAATCTATCCTAAAGAAAAATGTGAACATGTTCAGTGTTAGTAATAATGCAAAAAGATGGAAACAATCTGAAGGCCGCTTAATAAGATAGTGGTTAAACAATATTAGGTTTGATATTAGGTTTGACCCTGAGTAATAGTAACAAAATAATAGGACTTTACAGAGATAGAAGTTTATTTCTTTCACACATAAAAATGCAGAAGTAGGCTATTCAGAGCTAAGATGCTGGCTTAGCACCAGGGCATCATCAGGGACCCAGGTTTTTTTCAGCTTTCCGCTCTGCCATACCCAGAGTGTAGCCCTGGCTCCTGGTCCAAAATGAAGCTCCAACCATCAGATCCAGCCATCACACCCAACTCAGCAGGGTAGAGGGAAGGGAGAAGATGGGACAAAGACCGTGGCAGCTTCCTCTTAGGTAAAGTTTCTAGAACATGCCGCATATACCTCTGCTAACATCACGTTGGTGAGCTTAATCACACAGCCACAGTTAGCTGCAAAGAATGCTGGAGAAAATAGTCTTTATCGTGGGCAACTATTGCCCAGTTAAAAACTGGGGGTCAGCCAACAGTTTCTGCCACATTAGGCACCTATTCGTGCTCTAAGGCACATTAGTTAAGGAGAACGAATCTGGAACAGTAAACTGCAGTTACCTGAGAGAGTAGGGAGGACAGAAGAGAGAAGGTGAAAAAGGACTTTAACATTTTACTCTACACTCTTGGATATTACTAGATTTGTTTACATCAAGAATGGTTTCATGCAGAGAGTAAAATCCTAATTGCCAGGGACCGGGGGTGGAGGGTGGGGAGGAAATGGGGATAAGTTGGTAAAAGGGTAAAAACTTCAGTTATAAGATGAATAAGTTCTGAGGATCTAACGTGTAACATGGTGACTAAAGTTAATTATACTGAATTGCATACTTGAAATTTGCTAAGAGAGTAGATCTTACGAGTTCTCACACACACACACAAAGGTAACTGTGAGGTGATGGATGTGTTAATTAACTTGATTGTGAGAATCATTTCACAATATATACAAATGTCAAATTATCACTTTGTACACTTTAAGTATGTCACATTTTTATTTGTCAGTTATACCTCAATAAAGCTGGAAAGAATAAATAAATAAAAACTGAGGGAAAAAAGAACAATAGAATGCAGCAAGATTGGCCAAAATCACTCCACAAATATCAACTGCATTTCTTTACATAGTAAAATATATTTAGAAAGTGTGATTTCTAAAAGATATATTAAACAACAATATTAGATAAGTATCTGGAAATAGTTTTTTAAAAAGATGTGAAAGCACGTTAGGGAAAAATCTATAACCTTTTACTGAAGAACGTTAAAGATGACCTAAATAAATGGAAAGAATATTCCTTTTTTTATATAGATATACACAATGTCATAGAGATATCAATTTTCCTCAAATTGCTTTACAGATTTAAGGCAAATCCTGGGATCTTACTGTAATTGAGAAGCTGATTTTAAAATTTATACAAAAGAGCAATGGAGAAAGGATATTTGACTTGATGGCACATAAGAACAAAGTGGAGTACTTGCCTTACCAACTATCAAGTTATATCATGGATCAATAGTAACTAAAGTGATAAGGTTCTGGAACAGATAGAAAAATAGTACCACCTGAACCCTCACCTATACGAAGATTTTATTGAGGGCAGAGGAGGCGTTGGGCACTTTCTTTATGACAATGTGGCATTGCAGAGAAAGGACGGCACCACTCAGTAAATAGTGCTGAAATTATTGTTATCCATATTGGAAAAAATGAAATTTGATTCTATATCACAGAATACTCAGAAATCATTCCAAACTACCGAAACCTTAAACATGAAAGGCAAAATGATTAAATGTTTATAAAACAATACAGAAAAATATTTTTATGATTTTGGAGAGTTAACCATTTCTTAAATAAGACAAAATAATCACAATCAAAAAGTAAAGAGTGGTAAACTCAATCTCCTTAAAAATAAGATGATAATGGGTTAATATCCAGAATATATAGTAAACTCCTACAACTCAACAACAACAACACAATATGATTTTGAAAACTGGCAAACGACTTGAATAGACATTTCTCAGAGAAGATATACAAACAGCTAACAAGCACATAAAAAGATGACCAATGTCACTAATCATTAGAGAAATGCAAATAAAAACTACAAGGAGATACCACCTGATATGCAGGATGGCTGCTATCAAAAAAAGAAAATAACAAATACAGGTGAAGATGTGGAAAAATTGGAACGCTTGTGCACTATTGGTGGGAATGTAAAATAGTGCAGCCACTATGGAAAACAGTGTGGCATTTCCTCAAAAAATTAAAAATAGAATTACCATATGGTCTAGTAATTCCACTTTTGGATCTATTCCTGTGAGAAATGAAAGCAGAGACGAGCAGATACTTGTACACCCATGTTCATAGCAGCATTATTCCCAATAACCAAAAGGTGGACATAACCCAAGTGTCCATCGCCTGATGAATGGCTAAAGAAAATATGGTATGTACACACAATGGAACATTATTCATCCTTAAAAACAAAGGAAATTCTGATCCATGTACAACATAGATAAACCTTGAAGACATTATGCTAAGTGAAATAAGCCAGTCATGAAAGGACAAATAATGCACAATTCTCCTTACCCCAAGTGCCCAGAACAGTGACTGGAACATAGCTGGTGTTTAATAAATATTTGTCAAATAAATGAATGAATGAATCTGCATGTTCACAACAGCCTCACAGAATAAATACTCATGGAAATTTAGTCCAAAAACCAATTCCCAGATTTTTCAAAAATGTCCATAATATTTAGGGTTTCCAATAAACATATGGAAATCCACGCCCAGTAAATAGTTTACTGATGACTTTCAGCTAAGCTAAACCACAACGAAGTAAAAACAGATGAAATATTTCCTTCCAGGTTTGCTTCAAATTTTGCAGGGTCAGGAAATACATTAATGTCCTTCCGAACACCCACAACCCATAACAGCAATTAGGGGTGTGTTCCTAATTACCAAAATGGATAAGAGAAGACAACTATGCCTAGACATAAGTAAATGTCAACAAAGTATGACGCACGTCAGCCAAAATGGAAGTCAACTTCCCATCGGAAACAGCAGCAAGAGGAGGAGAAAAACCTGATGATTGAAGGACCAGGTTGGGGAAATAATGATTCCAGTTCTGTTCTCTACTTATGTGGAAAGAATTGTGAAAATAAAAGCAGGAAAATTCTCAGAAACATCAAAATCTGCCTTGGCATAATAGCCCAAAACCGTGACGCCAGATTTTTATTGGGTGGTGGACTGACGAGTTTTATCTTCTAAGGAGGGAAGTGAACAATGACTCACTCACAATTTAGAAGTGTAGTAAGGAACCTGAAATTGCTCCACCCAGACCCATTTCTCAGATAACCACCAACCTGAGGGCAACTGTCCTACAGAATTGAGCCTGGCAAAGTTAGTTACTAATTAGGAAAAGTCATCCAATTATGCTAACTTGC
Organism: Equus quagga; assembly: GCF_021613505.1. Lineage (NCBI taxonomy): Eukaryota > Metazoa > Chordata > Mammalia > Perissodactyla > Equidae > Equus > Equus quagga. The sequence continues at coordinate 94,800,843 of NC_060277.1, read as the reverse complement.
TGAGGCTGGCAAGCCATGTTTTACTCTATGTAGGCAGAATTTCATCCAGAATACACTTGAGAATTGTCTATAAAAAGGCAAACAAGACCACTGAGACGAGAAGGCGCTCCATTCTGGCTTTCACAAATACAGCTCTGCAACACGCCTGCCTGGAAACCATGTCTCTCCGACTTTCCAGTGCATCCAGGAGGGCCGGTCCCTGGCCCACCACAGGATCGCTCAGGCTCTCTGGTGGGGGAGCCAGCTTTGGGGCTGGAAATACTTGCAGTATACCTGGAATTGGAAATGGTTTCTCATGTGCCTTTGGGGGCAGCTCATCCGGAGGAAATGCAGCAGGGAGCAATTCCTGTGCTGGCTTCACTGTGAATGAGGGGGGCCTCCTTTCTGGCAATGAGAAGGTGACCATGCAGAACCTCAACGACCGCCTTGCCTCCTACCTGGAGAACGTGCGTGCTCTGGAGGAGGCCAATGCTGACCTGGAGCAGAAGATCAAGGGCTGGTATGAGAAATTTGGACCTGGTTCTTGCCGGGGACTCGATCATGACTATAGTAGATATTTCCCGATAATCGATGATCTTAAAAATCAGGTAAGAAATTATACTTTGCAATCATTTTTCTGTACTTTTATTTCTAAATGTTCTTTTCCTTTCTTCACTGAATACAAAGGGCATTTATCAGCCCTACTTGTAATTTCTTAAAGGAAATTTCAATTTAGCCTTGGAAATAAGCACTAAGTAGGTTCAGTTGGTTAGCTTCTCGATAAAAATGTCACTGACTATCGATAGGAACTATACTAATTTTTATTATTTTCATTTCCTAATCTTTAAAAGAAAACACTCTTTGTTTTCTATTGGTTGTGATACATTGCCTTTAAAAAGTTGAAATCCCCATTTCTAGATTATCGCTTCTACCACCAGCAACGCTAATGCTGTTCTACAGATCGATAATGCCAGGCTGACAGCTGATGATTTCAGACTCAAGTAAGTAGATGCACAGAGTAAAAGAATTCATGGAGATTAATGCAAAGCATTAAATTGAATTCATTTTTTGATCCCTCCATTAAATTTAATTCCAACTTTAATTCCAAAACTGTAAAATACTTGGATTTAAAATAAACACTGTTATTACTTTATTATTCTTCGGCTATGAAATATAAAGTATGAACTGCTATAAAAGCAGCGTCCAATACCCTAGTTCTTTTTCTGTCAAAGAAATACCTCAAAATAAAGAAAATAATTGTTATACAATAAACTTTGAAAATGCCTCTTGTGGCCAAATCTGCCCCTTCAAAATTATAGAATTCTAGCATTTGATCATTGATTGGTGACTATTTCTCCAGCCATGTGACAAACTGGAAAATCATTAACACTCTTTAAGGTATGAAAATGAGCTGGCTCTTCACCAGAGTGTAGAGACTGACGTCAATGGGTTGCGCAGAGTTCTGGACGAAATAACCCTGTGCAGAACAGACCTGGAGATTCAGTACGAAACCCTGAGTGAGGAAATGACTTACCTCAAAAAGAACCACAAAGAGGTAAGAGCTGACTGTCCACATTCTGCTGTCCCTCTGCAGAAACTATCCACCCGACAGGACACAATGTACTCAACTTCTTAAATAAGAAATTAGTACTAAAGACCCACTGTGAGGCAGGCATGAGGCCTGGGTCGTCTTTGGAAGTGATGAACTATTTGTGCAGATTCTCCTGTGCTCTCTCATCGAGTTTCCCACGGGATAAAAAAAGAATCATGTTTTCTAGATCAATCAGAGTGACAAGAGCAGTGTTTGGCTAGGTAATTATAGCTAAGTTAAAATGGCCCACTTAGGAGATTACATCTAATTAGATAAAATAAATATACTTTAAGGACATCCTAAGAAAACTAGGTTTAAATTTCTATATAACAGTGGCAGATTTAAAACACTTAAATATTTACTCCACACATACGTTAAACATATGTAATTAACACATGTTCTTAATAGGTATGGAATAAAAATAATGAAAGTGAAACTAAACTGTTATATAAAAACTTACACCTCCAAATAAAGATACTTCCAAAGTGGTCTCCATTGTAAGCTAGCTTTTAAATCGGATCATATAGCCACTACTCCAAACACATCTTTGGGATTGCTTTCAGAACCACTGTTTTCTGAGAATACCTTTGTTCTTTGAAAATGAACTTGATATTTTTAAACAACCGAAACACTTCAATAGTCAAGCCAAAGGCTTAAAGCAGGAGATCCAGTTAAGAATGTTACTTGATTAGTCACGAGGCTGTCTCGTAAACATAACTACATAAGAACAACATTTATATAAATATACAGGTTCAAGTGTGGTTATAACCCATGTTAGTTACTCAACAAATTTTTGATGAATTGAATGCAATTGATTTTTTTAATGACTCACAGGCAAACCCACACGCATCTTTTTTATCTTTTTCTTTTTCTGCTTGAACTGGGGAAGTTTTCAATAAATCAGATGTAAAAACTCCATCTGGAAATAGAGAAGGTATAGGGACCACCAGGGAGGAAAGGATACAGGAATTGCCTGAGGGACTCGGCGCAGGGAGGGAAAAAAAGCCTCATTATTGTCATTAGAATCAATCCAGGGTCTGGAACACGGGTGGGGAGGAGAGTTTCTGCAGCATAGACATAAACTGATCGGTGTTATTTCAACGTACACAGTCTTAGCAGTGAGGTCTGCCGTCCGGTCTTAGAAGTGACTCACTGCGTCCCAACAGCACACACCTCAGGTGGAAGGAGATGTAGACTTTGACTGCAAAACCGATTCCAACTTCTGTGATGCTGATAATAACCACAATAACTAGCGTTCACTTAGCATTTATATTCCAGGTAGTACCGTCGGTCTTATTACTGACAGTTCTTTCACATCTTTCAACAACCCAAAGAAGGATTGTTGTTTTTTTTTTTTTATCCTCAACTTTCAGATAAGAAAATTGAGATTTAAGAAGTTAAGTAACTTTCTGAAGTTCACCTAGCCACCACAGGGCAGAGTTAGAATTGACATAGAGGTTTGTCTGACACCAAAGTCCATCGTGACACTATAATGTCCCTGTGTAAGCTTAATAGACAGCTAAGATTCTTTAGAGGATGATATTCTTCCTTTATTAATTGTAAATAAAGAAATATGTTTATAGCCATAAATAAATATAAATATATAAGCATAAATATTTTTTGTTTATAATATTCCAATTGTTCAGAATTGTTCACACTCAGCCCTTCGACCGTGTTCGTGCTGTATTCAGGATGTAGCTGAATCGAGAACACATCAAAGCTGATCTCTAAGCGACATAAAGACCAGTCCACCAAGTTGGAGACATTTCAGCTATAAGTGAATAGAATAAGAGATAATGGATAACTCATTTTAAACAGCTTGAGGACTTTCATTTGGAAAAGTAATTAAGAATTTTTCTGCACAGTAGAACTAAAACCACTGGGGTGGGATTATAAGAGCAGGGGTTTGATTCGCCGTAATCAAGAAGAGCTCTGAAGCAATTAAAACTCTTCCAGAAAGAAACAGACTACTTCCCGAGGTAGTGAGTTCACTGTCGTTGAAAGTGATGTCAGCTGGACAGGAAATATAAAATGTAGGGGGTGGGGGGTCATTGCGCAGCCTGGGGGGTGGAACCAGATGAACTCTAAGAGCCCTTCCAAAGCTAAGCTTCTGGACTTTCTGTGAGATCCCCGCATAGCCGGGCTGAACACTTTCCTGCCGCTAGGAGATGCAAGTTCTGCAGTGCGCGGCCGGCGGCAACGTGAACGTGGAGATGAACGCGGCGCCCGGCGTGGACCTCACGCTGCTGCTGAACAACATGCGGGCCGAGTACGAAGCCCTCGCCGAGCAGAACCGCAGGGACGCGGAGGCCTGGTTCAACGAGAAGGTGGGTCTCGTCCAGAAAACAATCCCTGTGCCTTTTAGTGACGTTCACAAAACTCAGATTTCTCCCGCGCTTCCGCCTTTTCAGAGCGCTTCACTGCAACAGCAGATCTCTGAGGATGTCGGGGCCACGACCTCAGCGCGGAACGAGCTCACTGAGATGAAGCGCAATCTGCAAACGCTGGAGATTGAACTTCAGTCTCTCTTAGCCACGGTATGAGGAGGACAGTTTCTCACGGTCTCCTAGGTTATCATTTTGAATATGTGCCAGCTGGTTTTAAAGCCCTTACCTACGTCCAGAATATATCCATATTTTTTATAGAATTATCTTAAAACGTAAGAATAGGGCTTATAGGGAGCAGCCAAAATGGTAACACCAATGTCTTTAGGCTTATTCTACCAAAAAGAAAGATTTGCTCATTTTTAAGAGTGTTATACAGCCTTCTTAACTGTGTCAATGTGAAATCTAAAACAATTACAGTAAAGGCGAAGTTAAGAGGGGAAAGTCATATATCAAACCAAATCCTTGCATATCTGTATATCCTTCTCAGGTTCTTTACTGTTTCCTGACAGAAACACTCCCTGGAGTGCTCCCTGACAGAGACGGAAGGCAACTACTGTGCGCAGCTCGCCCAGATCCAGGCTCAGATCGGGGCCCTGGAGGAGCAGCTGCACCAGGTCAGAACCGAGACGGAGGGCCAGAAGCTGGAGTACGAGCAGCTCCTGGACATCAAGGTCCACCTGGAAAAAGAAATTGAGACCTACTGTCTCCTCATCGGTGGAGATGATGGGTAAGCACAATAATGTACAGGGAAGATGTAATATACTGAAATCTGCTTGAAACTTAGACCCCTGGGAAGTGAACATAAATTGAAAAGACCACATTTAATATCATGAATGCTAAATACTAAACATAGCACGCTACTGCCAAGGTACAAATTAGCAGCATCTTACAGGACCAAAATGCAACACGCCCTGTACTGAAGTTATGGAAATGAAAAATATCACCTCTTGATGCTAAAGCAGAGTGGTTTCAACTGTGTAACCCACCGAAACTGCTCTCGCCAAATAGCCAAAGAAAACGTCCGAGTGAATCTAGAATGGAAGAGGTTCTCTCTCAATCTCTCTCTTCTGTGATGTTTGCAACAATATGTGTTCACAGGGCTTGCAAGTCTGGAGGTTACAAGTCTAAAGATTATGGATCTGGAAATGTGGGAAATCAAGTCAAAGGTAATTAAAGTGAAATTCTGTTTTACTATACTGCTTCATTTTCAATGCACAGCTTGATTGTTTTTGTATTCCTAGGGCTTTACAGATATAATAAAGATTTGTAGTAGATATATAGTGTGTCTAACTTTCGTAATGTGTGTGCTAATTTTAAACAAAGTAATATCTCATCATGGTTTTAGCTAACCAAGAAAGCAGCATTCATCAAAAATGAATCTAGACATCCATGTCTACTGCATAGTCCACCCTATACAAAAATCCCATTATTCTTTTAATTGATATAATTTCTTATTCCTTTTTTCAATTTTTTTATTGCAGTAAAACACACAGAACATAAAATTTACTATCTTAACCGTTTTAAGTGTCCGGTTCCGTGGCATTAAGTATATTCATATTGTAGTGCAACCTTCAACACCATCCATCTCTAGAACCCTTTTCATCTTGCAAAACTGAAACTCTATACCATTAACAATAGCTCCCGGTTCCCTCCTCCTCCCAGCCCCTGGCAACTTCCATTCTACTTTCTCTGTGTATAAATTTGACTATTCTAGGTACCTCAAATAAGTGGAATCATACAATACGTGTCTTTTTGTGGCTGATTTATTTCACTTAGCATAATATCCTCAAGATTCATCCATGTTGTAGCACGTGTCAGAATTTCCTTCCTTTCTAAGGCTAATATTCCATTGTATGTATAGACCATATTTTGTTTATCCATTCATTCATTGATGGACAGTTGGGTTGCTCCCACATTTCAGCTATTTGTGATTTTATTCATCTTTTTTCAACTCTCTCAAATCTCCTTTTAAATTTTAATTTTTAGATCCGGCCAAAGCCATAGTGGTTAAGAAAGTTCTCGAGGAGGTAGACCAACGTAGCAAAATACTTACCACCAGGCTCCACTCCTTGGAAGAGAAATCTCAAAGCAATTAAGTTGAGACACAAGAGAGAGCATATGCCAAATACTTTCCAAGGAGAGAAGGCATTATATATCTGTCTGGAAAAATGAGCAAGTCTAAGAAAAACGTCTGTCCTCTTGTCTTTCTGTTACTGAAATATGAGCTCTGTCTGGGCAATCAATAACAGGGTCTCTACCCATTCATCTGGAAGAATGTCACATACAAATATGATGACTCATTTGATTACCCTACAGAAAATGTGGTCAATACTTTGTATTCAATAAACTTTCTTCCTTTAGCAAGTTATCACTGTGGTGTTGTCTTACCTGTAAAATGTTCGTGTCTGTGGTACAGATGTATGAACACCTAACAACTTTTCATTTATATGAAAACTTTTAAAAAATAATTAACGGATTTCCCCCTGGATTTTCATGAGGCTTTCCCAATGATTCAAAGTGAGACAAAGGAAGAAGGAATAAAAAGACTCCCACCTAAATCCCAATTTGCCATACTTTGACATAATAACATAGTAACATAATGACATATAGCTAAAATGTATACATTTCAGGTTCAGTTATAAAATAATAATAGTACTTCTCTCAAGTGGTAATCATAAAAATTAAACAAATAAATTATTGTTAAGTGCACTTATGGAGTAAGTACTCAATGAATGCTTTTATTTTTTAATGCTCAATATTTATAATGATAAATTTTCAAATATCACTTCCTTTTTGAATATATATTTAAATAATATTCTATATGTAAGGGAGATTAAAGCAAAAGTTCTGATTTAGAATTCTAGTTCTATTAATGGAGTCCTCCACTTGTGTTACAAAGTACACTTGATGTTTATAACTCTCTTGATCAGTGGATTCATCTCTAATGAAAGGAAATAAATAATAATTTACTCAGATCAAATACTACCCCTAGAAACTTAGTTGACTCTCAGTCTTCTATGGAGGGATTATCCATATTCTAATACGTCCATGAAAATTTGATTTCAGGATACTCTATCCATGAAAATTTGGTTTCAGACTCCACCTGAAAATATTAAGCAAAAAAGATGATGGAATCCTTTAAGGGCATGAGCATTATCCTTGAATTACTTGTATTGTCTTCCTCTAATGAATTTCAGCCAGAAGCCACTAGAGTCAGAATGCCTAATTATATCCCCCATCAGGTTATGTGAAACAAAAACATTACAATATTAGAGAAAATTCCACCTGGAAAAAATATCTTGCAGTTGTCTAAATGCTGAAGCAATCTACAGCACTCTTCCCGCCTGTCATCGAATCCTACCTCATCGGAGTGATGATTCCAAAGGCAAACCTTCACACAGTGTATCCATCTGTCAAAGTTCACAGACCTGTACACCTGAAAAGCGTGAATTTTAATATGCATTTGTAAATTACACCTAGAGGTGTGCAGGAGCTGCTTCTAGTGTCTCACAAGAACCTATTCTCTACATCCCTTCCCAGGTCCTCATTTAGTGACGTCACTTTTGTAGCTTGAAAGCAGCCATGGAGGAGGCATTTACACCAGAGAAATTGGCAAACACTGCAAATTAGGGCTCCCTCCTCCCCTGAGAGCTGGTTATTAATTTTTTTTCTACTCATTTTGATCTTAAGGATTTTTGGTGGGTTTTTTTTTTTGGAAGGCTTTTTTTATGAGAAAGATTGACCATGAGCTAACATTGTTGCCAATCTTCCTTTTTTTTGTTCCCGAAAGCCCCAGTTCATAGTTGTATATCCCAGGTGTAAGTCCTTCTAGCTCTTCTGTGTGGGATGCTGCCACAGCATGGCTTGACAAGCAATGCATAGGTCCATGCCCAGGATCCAAACCAGCGAACCCCAGGCTGCTGAAGTGGAGCATGCAAACTTAACCAGTATGCCGCCAGGCTGGCCCCTAGTTATTAAACATTTACCCCCACATCAATGATTGAACCTCAGTAAAAATGACTTTTAAAAGAAACACACAACGTTTGATCTCTTTCTGCCCTTCCTTCAATGGCTTCCTATTTCACCATAGAATAAAATGAAATGTTTTCCTATGGCCTAGAAGGCCCCATGTGAGCTGGGCCTGCTTATCTCTCCACTCATATCTTATGCTCTCACCCCCACCCTCCATCCTAACCAGATTGCCTTCATTTTATTCCCAGAATACAAGTTCATTCCTGCCTCAGAGACTTGTTCTAGCTGCTCCCTCTGCCTGAAATGCTCTTCCCAAGATCTTCCTATGCTTAGTTCCTTTTTTATCATTTCCATCAAAAGAGCTGTTTCTGGTTGGTGACGTCAGCATCATGGCAGAGTGAGGTCTCTCAGAAATCTTTCCCCTCCGATATACAACGAAAAAAACCCCACTCCAACAGAGGACATCCAAACACAACACAAAAAAACCTGAGAGATCCACACAGCCATACAATGGAGGGCAGAGAGGCTGGAGGCCCCCCTCAGAGGAGGTGGAACCAGGTAAGAGAAATCTTCGGTCCCTCCCCTAAAGACTGCGATCAGGACCACAGGAGGCCTCCTAGAGGGAAGGAACACAGGAGGGGATGTTTGTTCACGGGAACATCAAGGACTCTCAAGGGCCCTTGCAGCCTAGAGGGAAGCCCTCTTCCAGGGCAAAAGCTTTCACAGGGGGGTGACCTTATCAAGCCAACACCCCAGGAGAGCAGACAGTGAGAACAGAGGGAGAAAACCCCAAGATCATGGAGGAGAAAGCACTCCTCCCGCCACCTGCTCAGCCTGGCTCCAGCCCCTGGGATTTTTGGCTGAAGGCAGAGGGCTCAGAATACATGGCTCTTGACCCCCACCCAGTGGTGACGGGCAGTAATTGCAACCAAATAACTCCAGGATAAGAAAGAACGGAGCCACTCCATCTAGCAATAGCAAACACTATATTAGCTCTCCAGACCAGAGAGAAAATGACAAGTAGCCAGAAATCAGTCCTGAGGACGCAGAAACATGTAATCTAAATGATAAAGAATTAAAAACAGCTATCATTTAAAAACTCAACAAGGGGGGCTGGCTCCGTGGCCGAGTGGTTAAGTTTGCGCGCTCCACTGCGGCGGCCCAGGGTTCAGATCCTGGGCATGGACATGGCACCGCTCATCAGGCCATGTTGAGGTGGCGTCCCACATCCCACAACTAGAAGGACGTGCAACTAAGATATACAACTGTGTATGGGGGGATTTGGGGAGATAAAGCAGGGGAAAAAAAAGTTTGGCAACAGTTGTTAGCCCAGGTGCCAATCTTTAAAAAAAAAAAAACTCAACAAGGTAAAAGAGAATGTAGAGAAACAATTCAACAAGTTCAGGAGCTACTTCACAAAAGAGATTGAAACTATAAAGAAGAATCAATCAGAAATATTAGCGATGAAAGACACAATGGAAGAAATAAAACAAAATATGGATTCCCTGAATGCTCAAGCGGACACCATAGATGAGTGTATCAGTATAAGCAAAGATAGACATGTTGAAATGCTCCAGATGGAGGTGGAGAGAGAACGAAGACTAAGAAGAAATGAAGAAAGTCTCCAAGAAACATCCAACTCAATTAGGAAATGCAACATAAGAATTATAGGTATTCAAGAAGGAGAAGAGAAGGAGAATGGAGCAGAAATCTTGTTCAAAGAAATAATAGCAGAGAACTTCCCAAACCTAGGGAAGGAAATCCATGTGGAAGCGGCTACCAGATCTCCTAAACAGGTCAATGTAAAAAGGCCTACTGCAAGGCATATAGTAGTGAAACTGGCAAAACTGAACAACAAAGAAAAAATACTAAGGGCAGCAAGGCAGAAGAAAATAACCTACAAAGGAATCCCCATCAGGCTTTCAGCAGACTTCTCTGTAGAAACCTTACAGGCTATGAGAGACTGGAATGACATATTCAAATCATTGAAGGAAAAAAACTTTCAGCCAAGAATACTCTATCCAGCAAAAACATCCTTCAGATATGATGGAGAAACAAAAACTTTCCCAGACAAACATGAGCTAAGAGAGTTCATAGCCATGAGACCCCCCTACAAGAAATCCTCAAGAAGGCCCTCATACCTGAAAAAAAAGGGGAGGAGAAAGGGGTTATAAAGCATGGAATAAGGAGTTAAATAGCTAGACAGAATCAGAGCAGGATAACAGATATTCAAGTATAGCATTAAAGACAAAAGGAAGGAAAAACACCAAAAACAAAGATAATCTTGTCATTTTAACCACAAACTCATAACACAGGATGAAATAAGATGTGAGAAAAACAACTTAGGAGGGTAAGAGGAAAGGGACTGAATCTGTTTAGTCTAAGGAAATTAGAGGCCATCAGAAAGGGACAATCTTATCCACAAGAGCTTGACTACAAACCTTAGGGTAACCACTAAACAGAAAAGCAGAACAGAGACACAAACAATAAATAAGGAGAAAACAAAGGAACACACCATAAAAAACTATATAACTTGATTGGTAGACCAAAATACACAAGACAAGAAACAAAGGAAATACAGGAGAACTGGAAAACAAGTGACAAGATGGCAGCATTAAGCCCTCATATATTGATAATCACCCTAAACGTAAATGGATTGAGTTCTCTGATAAAAAGACACAGAGTGGTGAGATTGATTAAAGAACAAGACCCAACAACATGCTGCCTCCAGGAAACACATCTCAGCTCCAATGACAAACACAGGCTCAAAGTGAAGGGATGGAAGATGGTACTCCAAGCTAATGACAAACAAAGGAAAGCAGATGTTTCAATACTTATATCAGACAAAGTAGACTTCAAGATAAGACAGATAAAGAGAGACAAAGAGGGGGAGTATATAATGATCAAAGGGACATTGCATCAAGAAGAAATAACACTTATAAATATCTATGCACCTAACACAGGAGCACCAAAGTACATAAAGCAACTATCAACAAACCTAAAAGAAGACATTACTAATAACAACACAATAATAGTAAGGGACCTCAACACTCCACTCACATCAATGGATAGATCATTCACACAGAAAAGCAACAAGGAAACAGTGGAATTAAATGAAAAGCTAGACCAGATGGACTTAATAGACATATATAGAACACTCCATCAAAAAACAGCAGAATACACATTCTTCTCAAGTGCACACGGAACATTCTCAAGAATAGACCACATGTTGGGAAACAAAGCAAGCCTCAGTAAATTTAATAAGATTGAAATAATAACAAGCATTTTTTCCAATCACAATGCTATAAAACTAGAAATTAATTGCAAGGAAAAAGCTGAAAAAAGGACAAAGATGTGGAAACTAAACAACACACTATTGAACAAGCAATGGATCATTGAAGAAATTAAAGAGGAAATCAAAAAATATCTCGAGACAAATGAAAATCAAAACCTACCATACCAACTCATATAGCATGCAGCAAAAGCCATATTAAGAGGGAAATTCATCACAATACAGGCTCACCTTAACAAACAAGAAAAAGCCCAAATAAGCAATCTCAAACTACACCTAATTGAATTAGAAAAAGAACAAACAAAGCCCAAAGTCAGCAGAAGGACAGAAATAATAAAAATCAGAGCAGAAATTAATGCTATTGAAACAAAAAAGGCAATAGAAAGGATCAATGAAACAAAGAGCTGGTTCCTTGAGAAGATAAATAAAATTGACAAACCCCTAGCTAGACTTACAAAGAAAAAAAAGAAAGAAAGCTCAAATAAATAAAGTTAGAAATGAAAGAGGAGAAATAAGAATGGATACCACAGAAACACTACAGAATATAAGAGAATACTACGAAAAACTATGTGCCAACAAAATGGACAGTCTAGAGGAAATGGATAAATTCTTAGACTCTTACAACCTCCCAAAGCTGAATCAAGAAGAACTAGAGAATCTGAATAGAGTAATCACAAGCAAAGAGATTGAAACAGTAATCAAAAGCATCCCAAATAATAAAAGCCCAGGACCAGACGGCTTTCCTGGAGAATTCTACCAAATTTTCAGAGAAGATTTAATACCTATCCTTCTCGAGCTAGTCCAAAAAATTAGGGAAGATGGAACTCGTCCCAACACGTTCTATGAGGCCAACATCACTCTGATACCAAAGCCTGGCAAGGACAACGCAAAAAAGGAAAACTACAGGCCAACATCGCTGATGAACATAGATACCAAAATACTCAACGAAATATTGGTAACCCGAATACAGCAATACATCAAAAAGATCACACATCATGATCAAGTGGGACACAGGGATGATTCAACACCCACAAATCAATCAATGTGATACACCACATTAACAAAATGAGGAATAAAAACCACATGATCATCTCAATAGATGCAGAGAAAGCACTTGACAAGATCCAACAGCCATTTACGATAAAAAAAAATCAACAAAATTGGGATAGAAAGAAATTACCTCAACATAACAAAGGCCATATATGATAAAGCCACAGCCAACATCATACTCAATGGGGAAAACCTGAATGCCATCCTCTGAGAACAGGAACAAGACAAGGATACCCACTATCACCACTCTTATTCAACATAGTACTGGAGGTTTTGGCCAGAGCAATTAGGCAAGAGAAGAGAATAAAAAGAATCCAAATAGGGAGTGAAGAAGTGAAACTCTCACTGTTTGCAGACAACATGATCTTATATGTAGAAAACCCTAAAGAATCCATCAGAAAACTATTAGAAATAATTAACAACTACAGTAAAGTTGCAGGGTACAAAACCAACTTACAAAAATCAGTTGCATTTATATACTCTAATAACAAACTTGCAGAAAGAGAACTCAAGAATACAATTCCACTTACAATCGCAACAGAAAGAATACAATATCTAGGAATAAATTTAATCAAGGAGGTGAAGGACTTACACAACGAAAACTATAAGACATTATTGAAAGAAATAGACGATGACATGAAGAGATGGAAAGAGATTCCATGCACATAGATTGGAAGAATAAACATAGTTAAAATGTCCATACTACCCAAAGCCACCTACAGATTCAATGCAATCTTAATCAGAATCCCAATGGCATTCTTCACAGAAATAGAGCAAAGAATCCTAACATTCATACAGGGTAACCAAAGACCCCAAATTACTCAAGCAATACTGAGAAAAAAGAACGACGCTGGAGGCATCACAATCCCTGACTTCAAAACATACTACAAAGCCATAGTAATCAAAACAGTATGGTACTGGTACCAAAACAGGCACACTCATCAATGGAACAGAACTGAAAGCCCAGAAATAAAACCACACATATACAGACAGCTAATCTTCGACAAAGGGGCTAAGAACATACAATGGAGAAAAGATAATCTCTTCAATAAATGGTGGTGAGAAAACTGGACAGCCACATGCAAAAGAATGAAAGTAGACCATTATCTCACGCCATACACAAAAATAAACTCAAAATGGACGAAAGACTTGAAGATAAGTCCTTAAACCATAAAAATCCTGGAAGATAATATAGGTTGTACACTCTTTGACATCGAGCTTAAAAGGATCTTTTCAAATACCATGTCTTCTCAGACAAGGGAAACAAAAGAAAAAATAAACAAGTGGGAGTTCAACAGACTAAAGAGCTTCTGCAAGGCAAAAGAAACTAGGATGAAAACCAAAAGCCAGCCCACCAAGTGGGACAAAATTTTTGCAAATCACATATCCAATAAGGAGTTAATCTCCATAATATATAAGGAACTCACACAACTGAACAACAAGAAAACAAACAACCCAATCAAAAAATGGGCAGGGGATATGAACAGATATTTTTCCAAAGAAGATACACAGATGGCCAATAAACACATGAAAAGATGTTCAACATCACTAATCATCAGGGAAATGCAAATCAAAACTACACTGATACCACCTTACTCCTGTTAAAATGGCTATAATCACTAAGACTAAAAATAACAAATGTTGGAGAGGGTGTGGAGAGAAGGGAGCCCTCATACACTGCTGGTGGGAATGCAAACTGGTGCAGCCACCATGGAAAACAGTATGGAGAGTTCTCAAAAAATTAAAAATAGAACTACCATATGACCCAGCTATCCCACTACTGGGTATCTATCCAAACAACTTGAAATCAACAATCCAAAGTACCATATGTACCCCTATGTTCATTGCAGCACTATTCACAATAGCCAAGACATGGAAACTATCCAAGTGCCCATCGAATGATGATTGGATAAAGAAGATGTGGTATATATACACAATGGAATACTACTCAGCCATAAAAAAGACAAATTCATCCCATTTGCAACAACATGGAAAGACTTGGAGGGAATTATGCTTAGCGAAATAAGCCAGACTGAGAAAGACAAACACCAGATGATTTCATTCATATGTGGAACACAAACAAGCACATGGACAAACAAAACAGTACAGTAGTTACCAGGGGAAGGGGGGGGTGGGGAGTGGGCACTGGGGGTGAAGGGGAGCACCTATGTGGGGACAGACAAGAAATAATGTCCAACTGAAATTTCACAATGATGTAAACTATTATGAACTCAAATTAAAAAAATAAATATAAAAAATTATGTGTTAATATTTTAGGGAAAAAAAACTGTTTCTGACCACTCTAACAACAGTCACTAATACATCATCCTGCCTTATTTCCTTCAGAGTACTCATCACCATATGAAATTATCTTGTTTATTCATTTTATTTCATGTTTTCTGTTCCTTCCCCTGAACGAGAATCTGAGCTCTATAATGGCAGGGATATCATCCATGTAGTTCAACATCGTATCTCTGGCACCTAGAACAGCACCTGGCATATGGAAGGTACACATTAAGTATTTGTTGAATGAATTAATGAATATAAGCATTTAAAATCAGAGGTAATTTTTTCATTTAAAGTAAACTTTTTAATTTAATGTATATAGAAAAATGCAAAATCATAAATGTACAGCTCAATGAATTTTTATCAAATGTACAAACCCAAATGACCACCATCTGAATCAGGAAATAAAAAGTTAATACTCCAGAACCATCCCTTCAGGTCTTTTCCCAGTCACTGTCCATACTTCCCCACCAAAGATAACTAATATCCTGATTTCTTAAACTACAGGTTAGTTTCGCCTGTTGTTGAACTTTATGTAAGGGGAATAATACAGCATGTACCCCTTTGTGTGTGGTTTGTTTCACTCAGTATAATGTTTTTGAAATTCATTCATGTTGTTGCAATAGCTAAAGTCCATTAATTTTCAGTGCTGTGTAGTATTCCATTTTATAAATAAACCACAACTTATACATCCATTCTACTATTGATGACCACTTGGATTACGTCTAGTCTTACACTGTGATGAGTACTGTTGCAGCAAAACATTTGAATGCATTTTTTTTGCTGAAAAACCAGAGGTAGTGTTTTAGATTGAAAACATGTATCAGACTCAAGTTGGTCGTTGAAGCTGTGGTAGGTCATAGCTGTGATGAGTCTGGTGCCTCCCTCTCCCTAATTAGTCTGGAAGCTGTTGCAGGGAGGAGAGCTGACTCTACACATCCCTGACCAGCTCCCTGCCGTGCTGCAAAGGCCATGCCTTGCACCAGCTTAGTGCCCATAATTGTTCCGTTGATGAGTTTTTGTCTAGTGACAGCTTTGGCCTGGAAGAAGGGACTCTGGGCCCCCTGAGCCACCTCTACATTTCCTTGATAGCAGAGGAGAAAAGTAGAGGGGCATAGATGAGTCCTTGAGGACAAAAAGGGGGTATAATAGTCCACTGGAAGGACCGAGGCCCTGTGCCCCTATATCCTCCAAGGTGAGGGGCCTAGGATGTCTCACCAGGAGCCAATCTCCCATTCAGGATGAAGTACCAGTTATCTGCATCAGAGATAGAGAGTTGATACGCTTTGGTGACGGAAAAATTACATTAAAGGGAATGAAAGTGATTAAGATGTATGTCTGTAGCATTAAAAAAATAGTAATAAAGAAGTGAGGTTATAAAAAAAAAAAACGCTGGGAAATATCAGCATTTAAGGAGTAGAAGAATAAAAATCTATGAAGAATAGTAAACAGGATAGTCACAGAGGTAAAAAGGAGAACCAAGAGATGATACAGGAGACTCTGTTTTGACTGATCCTCCTACTAGAAACAACTAAAAATGCTAGGTAAAATCCTTTTAAAATCTTTTTTAAAACATTAGTGAGCTGGTAATAACATAAAGAAAATTCAGATGGAACACTACGTGCAGAAGAGATTCCACAGAGGCAAGGAGAGATCTGAACTGCTTGGGTTTTGAGGATTTGCTGAAGCTGTGGACCTGGACTTCAGTTTTTATGACCCCACAGAGTATGAAGGACAAGAGATAAGACATAGCACTTGCCTAAAGTGGGGAGTATAAACAGAGACTCCTCCCCCCAGGGCGTGAGCCCGAGTGCCATGCACCCAGTGTAAGGATGACCTACAAATAAACGCACCCACCGCCAGGCACTGCAAGGGAAGTCTCCTGTCTCAGCCACCGGCATAAAGGGAAGAAGGAAAAATTACCCTTGAGAATACAGAGTTACAAGCCAAACTTCAGATAGGTTTCTATCCAAAATTCATACTATCTGGCTATTCCAAAACAACTCTAAGCTGAGAATTTAGTTTGAGAGGGTCCCTAACCACTGGTACCTCCCAGGTGGCCTAACAGAAGCAAATGCAAATTTTCGCTGGATAAATCTACCATCATTCCAGGCCTCAAAGGAATATCAAAAATAAAATTCTCAGGAAAATTAGTTGTTCATCATCAAAAATCACTAAACACAGGGAAACAAGGTACAATGAGCAAGAACCAATAGAAATAATTATAAAACATGGAGTACGAAAAATGTGATGAATGTATTTAAACAAATTTTTAAAAACCTGAAAAACATAGCAGACTCCAAAACTCTATAAAGAATAACTAAGCAGATTTGAAAAAGAAACAAATGTAACTTCTAAATATAAAGAAGATAAGAAATGAAATTTTAAAATCTCAATATTTAGATTCAATAGTAGATTAGATACAGAGAGAGAGGGAATCAGTAAATGGTAAAGTATTCTGAAGAAATTATCCGGACTTCAACACAGAGAGAAATAGATTAATATATATTCATGTATATATTCATATCGTTCATATACATATGAATAAATGTATAAGAAGATTAAGAGACATGGAGGATAAAGTAAGACAGCATTATAAAAATGGCATAAAAGCTTCAACGAGCTCCCCACAGAAGGGGAAATTGATACATTCAACAAACATATGAAAATATATTCCGCCTCGCTAGTACTCAGGGAAATGCAAATTAAAACCACAATGAGATTCCATTTCACACTTACCAATTTGGCAAGTACCAAAAAATCTCACTGTGCCAAGTGTAGATGAGGATATGGGGCAACAGAAATTCTAATAATCTTGTGGGGTTACCAATACAATGACTGAAAAATTGTTTGGTTTTACCTAATAAGGTTGGATTTGTGCATATTCTATAACCCTGAAATTTCGCTCCTGGGTTTAGAACTTTGAGAGACCCTTAAACATATGCACCAGGAGACATGTCCAAGAATGTTCATAGCAGCACTGTTCATAATAGCAAAAAACTAGAAACAACCTGGACAGCCATCCACAGTAGGATGGATAAATAAAGCAAGGCTTACCCATGCCAAGCAATGTTATCCAACAGCGAGAAATAATGAACCGTAACCCCTGTGGTGACACTGTGATCTGCCCCCCAGGTTCCCCTTCAGTGGAGGACTTCTCATCTCAGCTGCATGAGTATTCAGTCATTGGTCCCTCAGAGATTGACTCAGCTGCAAAGAGTCACCTCACCCAAGGTCGTGCTGCATCCAGGAGTGATGCACATCCAATGACTGATTGGTACAGGCGTATAAAACCTAGACATCTCAGCCCAACTCAGGACAACACTGAGCTCCACAGCTCCTCATGGAAGCTCATCTTCTCCCTATGCCCAATCCTACTTCCTTCTCTCCTTCCACAGGTATTGAGTCCATGGGCAATTTTTTTTTAATTACATATACTAAACTTTTTTTTTCCCTTGACTGGCCCTGAACTAACATTATTGCCAATTTTTTTTCTAAAGCCCCCCAGTACATAGTTATATATTCTCGTTGTAGGTCCTTCTAGTTCTGCTATGTGGAACGCCGCCTCAGCACGGCTTGATGAGCAGTGCTAGGTCCACACCCAAGATCCGAAACGGTGAAACCCTGGGCCACTGAAGCGGGGTACATGAACATGGCCACTCAGCCATGGGTCCGGCCCCCAAGAGCAATTTTTAATAAGCACCCTGTACATTGAAATTGTCTCCAAGTCTGCTTCCCAGGGAACCCAACCTGCAAGCACCACATGCATCAACAATGATGGATTACGGAAACACAAAGCGAGTGAAAGAAGCAAGTCTCAGAGGAGTACACAAGGCATGAGTCCATTCGTATAAAGTTCAAAACAGAAAAACTAAAGAATACAATATGTAGAGATACGAAGATAGATGGTAAAACTATTTACAAACAAAGTATAAGCGTACAAACTCCCAGTTATAAGAATAACAAGTGTGGGGATCTAATGTATGGCAAAGTGATTATAGCAAATAACAATGCATCATACACTAGAATGTTGCTAAGAGAGTAAGTCTTAAATGTTCTCACCACAAACAAGAAATAGTAACTATGCGATGAGATAGAAGTGATAACTAATACTATGGTGGTAATCATTTCGCAATTTATAAATGTGTCAAATCAGCACACTGAATACCTTAAACTTACACAATCTTACGTGTCAATTATGTCTCAGTAAATCTGGAAAAAAAGAAAAAGAGAAGTCAGGACAGTGATGACATCTGAGTAGGAATAGGGAGATGCCTTGGGGAAAAACAACAGGAGCTCTAAGATGCAGGCATGTTTCATCATAATTACTTAAAGTCGCTCTGGTTGCTGTGTGGAGAGTTGAGTGTAGGAAGGCAGGAGTGGAAGCAGGGATGTCTCTCGCAGTAACCTACACGAGAGATGGGGAGGGGGGCCTGGCCGTGAAGACTCCTACTTGTTCTTCTGTGAGAAGTCCTCCCAGAATGCTCACTCCATAGCACCTCGGTCCATATCCTCACTCTGTGGTAACTGCCTGTTTCCCATCCATCTCGTGATTTGGACAACGGTAAGCTCCGAGAGCAGGGGCTACTTCTATCATCCCTGAATCCATAGCACCTAGCACAGGACCAGATTCAGAGCTGAATGAACGAATCATGTGATTCAGGCTTGTACTAAAACAATTCGAAGCTGCACCTAAGGCCTAAAAGGAATTTAAATTATCAGTCATTGAAACTTTTAAGTGCCAGAATAGACTCGGATCACTCTACCCTGTACCATACTTAGTATAATATGTATCCAAAAGGCATCTATTAAAATGAGGGCAAGAGAATCAGACCATCATTTTTGGGGGAAATTACACAATAGTTTTCCTGAGATAATTTAAGCAAAAATTTTGGCCATAATTTGTATGGTAACAGGACCCATTCTAACGCAGCCAAACTGCAAAGAGCAATGACGGCCCTGGTAACATGACAAAGCGGTGATCTCAACTCTGTTCAATCCTCTGGGATAAACATGAAAGCAGCCTGCCAGCCCCAGCAGAAGCCCTGAGATGCACTCCCTTCCCCACCCCCAGCTGAGAATTGTCACGACAAAAGGTTGCCCGGAAGGCTTTTGGCAGGTTATGCCCTGCATGGGGTCCCCAGCGCACACTCCACTCCCCAAGCTGAGTGTCCAGGAGAGAAGCACCTTTTTTCTAATTTGTACAAAATTACAGGAAGGACTATAGCAGTGCTGGTACACATCGTTAAAACACCAAAATATTTCACAAGACTGAAAAGCAACCACTGCCTAGACGCCCCCTGAATGCCCGAAACTGTGGTCCCAGGCCTTCCTCCATGACCCCCTCCCCACCACCCGGTAACTAAACCTGTGAGGCACAGCAGGGGCCTCCAGGACCCCACTCCAGACTTGCCAACTGATGGTGCTTGCTCTGATTCATCAGTGCCCACATCATACAATTGTTAAATACTTTTTTATTTTTAGAGTCTACTGAGTTTATTGCTTTGTTTTTTGTTTGTTTGTTTGTTTGTTTTTAAGATTATGATAGTTTACAACCTTGTGAAATTTCAGTTGTACATTATTGTTAGTCATGTTGTGGGTACACCACTTCACCCTTAGTGCCCTGCCCCCACCCCCCCCTTTCCCCTGGTAACCACCCATCAGTTCTCTTTGTCTATATGTTAACTACCACCTATGAATGGAGTTATACAGAGTTCGTCTTTCTCTGTCTGGCTTATTTCAAATAACATAATTCCCTCAGGGTCCATCCATGTTGTTGTGAATGGGACGACTTTGTCCTTTTTTATGGCTGAGTAGTATTCCATTGTGTATATATACCATATCTTCTTTATCCAGTCATCAGTTGATGGGCACTTAGGTTGGTTCCACGTCTTGGCTATTGTAAATAATGCTGCGATGAACACAGGGGTGCAGGGGACTCTTGGGATTGCTGATTTCAGGTTCTTAGGATAGATACCCAGTAGTGGGATGGCTGGGTCATAGGGTATTTCTATTTTTAACTTTTTGAGAAATCTCCATACTGTTTTCCATAGTGGCTGCACCAGTTTGCATTCCCACCAGCAGTGTATGAGGGTTCCTTTTTCTCCACAACCTCTCCAACATTTGTCACTCTTGGTTTTGGATATTTTTGCCAATCTAACGGGTGTAAGGTGACATCTTAGTGTAGTTTTGATTTGCATTTCCCTGATGATTAGTGATGATGAGCATCTTTTCATGTGTCTATTGGCCATCCTTATATCTTCTTTGGAGAAATGTCTGTTCATGTCCCCTGCCCATTTGTTAAATATTTTGAATATCATACTTGATTTTATCCATTTTCCTTTGTTGTTGTTGTTGTTTTTCTTGTCCACATCCTTAGAGAACCCTTAAGGAACCATTTATAGACTCTGGAATGGTCTGATGTATAGAAATATATTCCACAATTCCAGATGGTCAGTTTCCAGGGCATGAGAAAGTGACCAGAGCGGGAGCCCTGTGACAGTTCAGACTGGAGCTGAGCAGTCCGGCCTCAGCTGGGAGGTCAGGGCACCATGGCCAAGACCTTCTCTCCTAATTCATCTCACTAATAAGTCAAGCTAACAAAGAGAAACATATTCTCTAATTTACTTGTTAGAGAAGGTAGCATGGAAGGGTGGTTAAGGGATCTGGCCCCAAACTGCCTGGATCCAAAATAATTTCTACCTCTTTCTAGCCACGTATGCTTGGGCAAGTTTTCTAACTGTTCTGTCCTTTGATTTCCTTCCCTGTAAAATGGGGATAATAGTGATAACACCTACTTCATAGGGTTGTTGTGAGGACTGAATATCCAAACTATGTACTTTGAAAAGTGCCGGTTCATATTAAGCCCTCAATAAATATAGCTAGTATGATAAAGAAATAAAAATGTGAAAATTAAGTTCATGGATTTCAGAGAACTTTAAAGACATAGGAGAACTTAGACATTATCGAGTCCACGGCAAGTTTTCCCATGGGAGACTGAGGCCCCAAGGGATGGAGTGGTTGATTCAGAGTCATCCCTGGTGCTGAGAATGAGAGAGAAAATCCTATAAATCCTTTTAAAGGTGAATGGCAAGTTTTCCTGCTTGACCATAAGGCTCAGGCAAGAAATTGAATAAATCAGCCAATTAAAACAAAAGCATTCAGGAGAAAAATGACCTAATTCTAATGAATGTGTTGCCAAAATGGCAAGTCTACAAAGAAAACAGAAAGCACAGCTCCTGATCCTATCCTTTGTGATGTTTACGCCTGCAGGAACATGGTGCCCAGCGTGGCCAAGACATTCCTGCTTAGGTCGGAGGTATGACCTGGCAAGGCGCTTAACGTGCTTGAACTAGTGTCTAAGGTAGGAAGTAGTTGAAAGGCTTCCAGAAAGGGAAGAGGAACATGACTGCCTTGGCTCACCAGGGCCTTCTACCAGCTTGATGTAAAGGGGGTGTAGTTATACACAGTACAAAGAGAACTCAGCTCTAACTGTTAAATTATCTAGAGGATTTAGTAACCCTGAAACATAACTGAAAGCATATAGACATCAGTGAAGTCTTCTTAACATTTATATGCTAATTTAATTTTTCTAATTCTTTAATCCTCACCTATAAAACTATATACGGAACCTCCAGGGACTAGCCTTTTCCACCATAATTTAATGCTCTGCACTAGGCCATTGTACTCTCAAGTCTCATGATGCTACAGTGACTTGGAAGTTGTCTTCTGAAAGTAAGAAAGGAAACACCCTCCCCTCTCTTCTTTAAAGATTTTATTTTTTCCTTTTTCTCCCCAAAGCCCCCCAGTACATAGTTGTACATTCTTCTTCGTTGTGGATCCTTCTAGTTGTGGCATGTGGGACGGCGCGTCAGCGTGGTTTGATGAGCAGTGCCATGTCCGCGCCCAGGATTCGAACCAACGAAACACTGGGCTGCCTGCAGCAGAGCATGTGAACTTAACCACTTGGCCACGGGGCCAGCCCCTCCCCTCTCTTCTTGAAGGTCTGTTCTGTAAAGGTGTGTTGGGGGGCCCTAAGACCGTCCTCAAATTTCATGATTCACCAGAAGGACTCACAGAACACAGAAAAGCTGTTACACTCACGGTTATGGTTTATTACAGTGAACGAGAAAGATTAAAAACAGCAAAGGCAAAAGACGCATAAGACCAAGCACAGGAGAGACCAGGCATAAGCTTCCAGTCCTTTCATAGTGGAATCATACAAAATAGCACTTACTTCTCCCAGAAATGATGTCTGGCAACACATACGTATTATTGCTAGCAAGAGAAGTTCACCCTAACCTTGGTGTCCTGGGTTTCTATTGGGGATCAATCACGTAGGTACGGAGCGCCCATGTGAAAACTTAGTTACTCAATCTCCAGCCCCTTCAGAGGCCAAACTGATACAGTGTAGACCAAGGACCCCACCATAAATCCCATTGTTAGCATAAACTATCTGCATCTACAAAGACACTCTTATCAGGCAAGATATTCCAAGGCTTAGAAGTTATCTCCCAGGAACTGAGTAAGGGCCAGACTTTTCTTCAGAATGTGCAGGGTCTGCACATCCCACCCGTGCTGAGTTAACCCTTCACTGCACGAAGGATCTCACAGCAGGGTCCCAAGATAGTACAGAGTTCCACTTCAGCACCTTCGTCCTCTACAACTCCTACTCTCGAACTCCCAGGATGGATGAGTGCTCCACACTCAAGACCTCCACACCCCTTGGATGTCCAGGCTCATGGTGGAGTCCATCTTTCTTTAAAGTGGGTTCTCTCTTAGAGTCTTTCTTTAATATTTAGCAACTGTCAGGTCCTTGCCTATCTGCATGTGCATATATCCAAAACCCAATCATGGAGAAGACTCGAGATCCTTTCACAGAAGGCCCTTCAGCCCCTACACAAAGCAGAAGATAGAAACAATTACCCCTGGGCATACCTAAATCTCCACTCAGGATCACAGAGAGTTAATAGTGTTTGGAAGCTTTGACTATGTAGGGGGATAGATGTATGCATGTGTGAAGAATAACTGAATCAAGACAAGCTCAAGAAAAATTTACATTTCTTGAAACCATTTTCCAGGTAATCAAAGCAAAAGTGGGAAATTCAACCAATACAAATAGACATGTTTCAGACATATCAAAAATAGTATTTTCCAACCTATTGCTACGATTAAGTTCCTAGGCCTAAATATACAAGAAGAAAGAAAATACAAAGGGGTACTCCTCTAAATCTGACAGCAAAATTCATCTTCAAGACTTGAAACTCATTCTTTCACTTCCTCTCCACATTCCATATGGATTTTTCTTAAAGTCAGAAGATAGAACTCAAGAAAAACATGGCATCACAATTAATTGAACGTGATTATACTTTATGTTTATAGATCACTTTAGAATTTTGATATTCAGATACGTAACAAAAATTTGTTCTTCACAAACCCTAGAAGATAAGTATGATGACCATTTCCAGATCGAGATCCAGATTCAGACATGTGAGCTGTCTTGTCCTCGATCTCAAAGCAATTAAGTGACAGTACAGGACTTGGACTCAGGTCTCCAAACCGCCAGTCCCTTGCTCTTCCCACTCAACACACTATCCCATGTATCTGGCAAGGATTTCAAAAAACTCCATCCCTTGAAACTTATTCCACAAAAGTGATTTTACACAAAACGTTTTAAAACATGTGGGCAGACTTAGAAACTAATTAATATAAACTTTTCTTCAACACACCCCTAAAATGTTTAAATTGACACCACTGATCAATACCAAATGAACAGAAGGTAAATTATATTCACTTCATTAAGAAGAACTCACTTGGGGCCGGCCCCGTGGCCGAGTGGTTAAGTTCGCATGCTCTGCTTCAGCAGCCCAGGGTTTCACTGGCTCGAATCCCAGACAGGGACCCAGCACCACCCGTCAGGCCACGCTGAGGCGGCATCCCACACAGCAGAACCAGAAGGACCTGCAACTAGAACATACAACCATGTACTGGGGGGCTTTGGGGAGAAGAAAGAATAAACAAAGGAATTCACTAAAACAAAGACTGAATGCTTCTAGGTTAATGAAACGAGTGTGGTTGTCAGAGGGTCATAGGAATATTGGTAGATTTCATGGGAAGTTTTGCTTAATTGTAATTTTCACCAAAATTCTTTCATATGGAGCATCTGAAAGCAAAGTTGTGGAATTAAGGTAAATTATAAGAAAATATAACTCATTAAAAAAGATTAAAATTTTAATTTAAAAAAACTGTTTTACCATACCTGTCACACACACACACACACAAAGAACTTCTTTCTTTGCCCCCAAAATAAAATATTACAAAATATAAAATATCCAGTGATAATTTTTAAACTGCTCCAAAGGAACAGACTTTAAGGGAGAAACATTGAGTTTCATGCATAAGGGATCCTAAAAACTACTAGATCCACATTCTTACTCATAAACTTCACCTTTTCAGATGTGACACCTTTCAGCCTGGGACGTCTTCAAGGTGACTGAGTGGTCGGGGACACCCTCTCAGAGACTCGGTGAAGGGGCCAGCTGTGAGGAGAGCGTGTCAGCAGTGAGCTCACTCTGATGTTGTGAAATGAGTGTTGGGAAAAGTCAAGAGATGCAGGTTCTATCCTGGTTCTTGCACCAACAAGCTGTATTACATAAAGGAAAACATAACTTCTGAACTTCAGTTTCCTTCTCTGGAAAATTTCCTGCTGCCTCTCACAACGCTAACAATTACTCAATTACACTGATATGTACAAGTGTGGTTGAAAACTGCCAAGGTGATGTAGAAATGCAAGCATGAATAGCAGAAGAGATTCGGCAAGAAAATGATGTTAGTTAGAGGAGCAAAAAATCCTGATTCTGATAAATCATTAGAACAAACTTTTGAAAACTGACATGATGCATGATTAGGGATAATGGTGTCAGTGTAAGTATAGGCTTCCATGGTGATAAACACTCCTACAGCGAAGGCAGCTTCGTGATGTAAAGACTGGGATGTACTACCTTTTCCCAGGTGGAAAGCACACCGTCAGTTACCAGCAGACAATACAAACAGGCTGCTGATTTGAAAATCAAAATCAAATAGAAATTCGTTCCAGCCAGAGGTTACCGTAAACATTACCCCGCAAGTGAAGAACAGGGGAGTCAAGCAAGAAACCTACACTTCTCAACCTCTTTCTTATAGGTCATAGTTTTGTGGGATTTTAAAAATAAAAAATAATCTTTGCAACATCTACATAATCTTGCTTTCTATTTTTTGGTAACCGCTGCTAGTGATTAAAATCCCAGAACGATTTTTATTTATTTATTTATTTTTAAAGATTGGCACCTGAGCTAACACCTGTTGCCAACATTTTTTTTTTAATTGCTTTTTCTCCCCAAATCCCTTCAGTACATAGTTGTATTATTTTAGTTGTGGGTCCTTCTAGTTGTGGCAGCCAGAACTATTTTTAAATGGGCAAGGATGTAATGGTTATTCACTACATCAATTTGTCATTAAAAACAAAAGCAGTCTTCAGTTCAAAAGGGGGCTGTATTCCAAGAGTTGTTTATAAACTTTTCTATTTTATTAATACATTTCACACTTGCTGTACACCAAGTGTTGCCCCTGGCCCTTTACAAATATGTGTTTAGTCCTTGTGATAACCCTCTGAAGTAGGAACTAGCGTCATCATTTGACAGATGAGGAAACCAAGGTACAGAGATGTTAAGTAAATTTCTCAATGTCACACAGCTAGTAAATAGCCAGATAATAAGTGGGAAACTGGAAGTGTAAAAATGTGGCTCCAGGATTCTTTAGGTACCATGTTATGCTGACCTTTTGGAACCTGAATATATTTTCCTAGAGAAACAATATTATAAATAGTGATAAAATTCCACAATAGCCTATTTTAACCACATATAGCTGAGCTGAAATCTTATAGATCTCTCAGCATGCTATCCCTGGTTCCCAGCACGTGTCACAGAGTAAGTGCTTAATAAATGTTTGTTGAGTTTGATATAGAACAGACCCCGACTTATGACATTGGCAGTCTAGAATGACTTGGCACACCCAACAGCGCGAACGTAGATGTTCTCCTCTCCAGCATCTCCTACACTGGTCTCAACAGCTGGTGGAAAGGAATTTGGTCAGTTGGGCCTTATGCAGGTGGTACAAGTCTTTGGGAGCGGATGACAGACGGGGTCTTGGTTTCAGCAGCATGGTAGCAGCACAAAACTTCAGCAGCAAAACTGGGGAGAGAATCTGGTTTCTGTCACTGCATAGTAGGATATGCTTGCAAGTCTGTGACGGAAGGTGGTGTGAAGTACACAGTGGGATGGCAAGGTGAGCTTCTAGGACCAACCTACAGGGAAACTGGGTCTCTAACTAGGGCAGCTGTTTGTAAGCAAAGGGAGATGATAAATCAGCCATCTGCAACCCAGAGTCTACATCGAGGTCAGCCATTGGGACAATAAATAATCTCTCTCTATTGCTTCTTGGTAGGAAAAACAATGTAAGTTATTTTTCTCACACATTCTCCATATTGTGAGAAATACATAAGAGAAAACTTGCTATGATCATACAAAATACCACATAAATTATATACTAAGTTCTGTAAGATCAGGGGCTGTAACTTGTCAATTTTATTCCCAAGATCTCCAAAAGATCTGCAAAAAACACTTTGCAAGATGTTCAATTAATAATTGATAAAAGTTGACATTACTGGTGTGTAAAATATAAACTAAATAAGCAACCAAATAATAAGATAAATAATAGGATGATAGATTATATAATTACAAATAGAAAATAAGTAATAGAATATCTGAAAGTGAATATAATAATAAAGTGAATAATAAATAATAGAATAAAAAGTGAATGGAATCATAAGTAACCAGAGCAATAGGTGAATGGTAAGTGAATGAAGTAATAGTACCAACTGTTAACTACTATATTCATCATAAACAGCACAATTAATTTGAAATAATCATATTACTTTGCTATACAATACATAATGTAAGCAATAAAGAAAACAGACACTAAATCTGTCCTTTCCCAAAATAAATTACTCTAAAGCTATCAAAATTCCCATCTCTAATTTTTAAAATCTTATGATATAGCAGGAATATGTGATTCCAGTTTATTCAAACAGATATTTTGATCCAATTTCCTCTTTGGATACAACACCAAAATGTGTACAAAGCAACGTAAGAGAGAATATTCTTTATCTTGTCAGTAAGTAAACACATAAAAATACCAGTGTCTTATAATCATCAAATTTGCTAAGAGACTATATCTTAATTATTCCCACCACAAAAAAGAATTGATAATTATGTGACGTGACAGAGATGCTATTGCTACAATGGCAATCGCATGATAATATATTAAGGTATGAAATCAGCATGTTGTACACCTTAAATTTACAAAATGTTATATGTCAAATATTTCAATAAAAAATAAAATAAACATAAAGAAAAAATACAGGCATCTTGGATCTTTATTCAAGCAACACCATTAACTAGTTTGAGAATCTTTTGTTCTTTTAAAAAAAAATTTTTATTGAAGTAACACTGGTTTATAATGGTATGTAAATTTCAGGTGTACATCACTATATTTCAATTTCTGAATAGACTGCATTGTGTTTACCACCAAAAGTCTGGTTGTCATCTGTCACCATACCCTGTCATTCTTCCCCAACCCCTCTCCTCCTCTGGTAACCACCAATCTGTTCTCCGTATCTGTATGTTTGTTTGTTTATCTTCCACATACGAGTGAAATCATACAGTAATTGTCTTTCTCTGTCTGATGTATTTTGCTTAGCAAATGACAAGATTTCATCTTTCTTTATGATTGAGCAATATTCCACTATATATATATGTATATACCAGATCTTTTTTATCCATTCATCTGTTGATGGGCACTTAGGTTGCTTCCAAGTCTTGGCTATTGAGATCTTAAAGAAATTATCACTCTGAGTCTTAAATTTTTAATTTTAAAAGAAACAAATCCGTCTAAATTATTTTAAATTCTTCATTCCTTTCTAAGTGGTAGAGAATTAACCTAAATAGATTTATTCAAAATTTGCCTAAAGACTTTGGACTAAATAGCAGAAAAAATACGTGTAATTTAATAGAAAATATTTTGCAAATATTCTTATTTGCACTAATTTTAACCACTTTTCAAAAGTACTGGTAGCAAAACGGGATTTATCTGCAACACAAAATGGAGGTCAACTGCACAGCTGGTATCTTGAAAACTCTGACAACTGCCGAAAACGAAAACCAAATTGATGAAAGTGACTTACCAAAGAAAAGAATCATGCCTCAATGCCTTTCCACCTCAGCTCAAAAATAATCATTTTCTTCAGGGTTCATTTTAACAAAAAGAATTAGAGAAGATGGAAGTCTAGTTGTTTCTGTTTTAATTATTTTCCTGTTCCTTTTAATTAGGCAATGAGATGGAGGAATATTCCAGCAGTATCGTCATTACTTGAGGGAATGCTGCCCCAGCTGCAGACCTGTCTCAACATTCAAATGTTGATAAACATAAAAGTATAAACTGTAAGGAAGATAAAGAATGCTTCAATTAATGCAATGGCTTGTCAAAAAATATGTATTAGTGGGGCCAGACCGGTGGCGCAGCGGTTAAGTTCCCACATTCTGAATTGGCAGCCAGGAATTCGTCAGTTCAGATCCCAGGTGTGGATCTATACACCGCTTATCAAGCCATGCTGTGGCAGGCATCCTACATATAAAGCAGAGGAAGATGGGCACAGATGTTAGCTCAGGGCCAGTCTTCCTCAGCAAAAAGAGGAGGATTGGTGACAGATGTTAGCTCAGGGCTAACCTTCCATTCCACACACACACACACACACAAATATATATATATATAATATATATATATTATATATATATATATATATATAAATAAACGGGAGTATATTTCAGAGCTCTGTTCCACCATGACGCTAGAGACCAGAGCGAGTCATGGCCGCTCAGTTCACTGAGGCAGCTGACCAAGCCAGAGGCGAGATCATGAAACTGAACACACTCCTCACACCCGTGACATTGAACTACAATCCCTAATAGCTAAGGTCTGTGAGAGCAGCTAATTACAGTCTTAAACTTAAACCCAAAAGAATCCATAGATAGGGTCTACATAAGTTTTTGTAAATAACTGTATATAAAAATCTCAAAAATAAAATCCCCTAGAAAAGATGCCAAGGACATCAGACGTACATAGAAAAATGGTGAAGACTATAAAACACTTGAATAAGATGAAATGAGGCTGAGTTCCCAGTTTAGTACCAGGTGGGCTTATGGACTAAACAATACAATACAAATGCAAAAATGTTAAAAAGATCAAGCCTAATGTTTGAATGTCGAACTATAATTTACAAGGCACTCGTACATTCTCACATATGACATTATAATCCTGTGCACTGGGTAGGGCAGGAATTACTATCCCTAATTTTACAAGCGAGAAAACTATGGCTCAAAAAATCTAAGTTTCTAGCTTAAATGAAGTAACTAATCGAGTCAGAACTCTTTAGAAGGACCTCTGACAGCAAATCCAAGCTGGGTTCTGGAAATGGCGCTGCGCATGTAATGTAGAGGCCTACATTAGACTCTCAGTTCCAGCTATGGGGCCTTGGGAAAATCATTTCACTTCTTTGAGCTTTGTTGCAGGTTGATTCTTCAGGTACTGAGACAGAGTTTGAAGGTCAAAAGCTGTCTTGGGGAGCCACATTGGTGAAAAAAAAGGGGAAAAAGCAGGACTAGGCAGAGGGAGCTGGCAGACTGGGATGGAGACCAAAGTCTTTACCAGCCCAATGGGAGCCCAGGAGCAAAGACTGCCTATCAGCATCCAGTATATCATTAAAAAAAAAAAAAATAGTCATTACCATTTGTCAACTTGATCTAATGGATTCATTTTTATCGTTTTATAATTTTAAATGATTTTTCACAAACACATACAAAAGTAAGATTAAGGGATAGTAAAAAACAAATTTCTTAGAAATTTTAATGTAAACTTAGAAACGGAAAACCCCAATTTTTATTCTATAATTGCTAGTTTTGAAAGTGTATATATCCAAAATGGGCAACATCCTTTGAATGCATGTCATGCACAAATGTGGAACATTTCCATCCTGTAAATACAGATTCCAGATTTCACGTACATCTGTAATAGGTTGTAGCTTCTCAATACTTCTGGTTCTTTCGTTTGTATCAACAAACTCAGTACATTTGAGAACTTTGATGGATCTGAACTTTTTTGAAGAAAGGAGCCATCCTCTTTGCTTCATAATTACGAAACGTTTTCATTTTTAAGTTTATAAACACTAATTGAATAATCAATTCAATTATTTTTATTTCTACATTACCTATCGCCTCCCAATCACCTTTGAATACACACCTGCCTTCAACATCTGTGCAACTGCAAATTATATCAAGCAAATTTTGGTCACAAACATAAAAGATGAAAGATGACTGTCCACATCCTTTCAGCAGAGTTACTGTTCTTGGTACTGAGGACTCAGCAGGAAACAAAACAGACCCCAAAAAATGTCCTCAGAGCTTACAATCTAGTGTAGCCAGATTAGGCAACCACTAATCTACTTTCTGTCCTACGAATTTTCCTCTTCTGAACTTTTCATAAAAATGAAATCATGGGATATATATAGTCTTCCACGTCTGGCTTCTTTCACTTAGCATAAGGTTTCCGACATTCATCCACATTGTAGCATGTGTCAGTACTTGATTCCTTTTTGTTGCTGAATAATATTCTGTTGTATCAATATACCATATTTTATTTGTACATTCATCAAGTGATGAACCTCTGGCTTATATACACTTTTTTGCTACTATGAATAATGTTGCTATGAACATTCATGTACAAGTTTTTGTGTAGACATATGTTTTCATTTCTCTTGGGTGTATACCTAGGAGTGGAATTGCAGGGTCACATATTAACTCTATGCTTAACCTTTGGAGAAACTGCCAGACTGTTTTGCACAGCAGCTGCACCATTTTACATTCCTATCAGCAGTGTATGAGGGCTCCAATTTCTCCACATCCTCGCCAACACTTGTTAATGTCTTTTTATTATTATTTTTATGGCAATCCTAGTAGATATTAAGTGGTATCTCATTGCAGTTCCACAGTAACTCTTGAAATTTACTGTTTTATATTAGTCCAAAACCATGCCCCAAAAAAGTGATTATGAAATATCTGATGCGGCTGCAGTTTTCCAGCTTTCTCATGATGTCAAAAATGCATACTTGCTAGTTAAAATGACACCCATTCTTTAGGAACCTCCTCTCTACCTGAAGACAACACTAATACAAATGAAAATAAGGAAGTCAAGCGTTTTTAAAAAGAGGAATTATGAGGAATGACTTGAACTTCCAGATATCAAAACATTGGTATAGTGGATACTCCCCCGGGGTTCGCATCCAGCCCCTAGCTGCTGGGAGTATGGGCTGCTGACAGCTCACAGCCATGCCCCTCATTGCCATCAGCAGCAGGAAGCTGCCTTGCTCAAGATTATCTCCTTCCAGGAGAATGTCCATGGGCCAGTAACTGGCTGATGGGAAGCATACAACAACTCAGTTCCTTTGCCTCCAGTTGGACAACTCTGAAGGGCCAGCCCAGCTCCAGAGCTCCCTGAAAGATTCGCTGAAGCCTCAGTTAAAACACCACTGCAGCTGGCCTCTCCCTCGGCCCTGTCCTGCCTGCCTTCCTCACTTCCTTACAGGTATATCTCCCAAGAGAAACTCCTTGATAAACCTCTGCACGCATTTCTCCATCTCAGAGTCTGTTTCCAGGGAACGAGATTTAAGAAAATAGTATAAAGTTACAACAGTTAAAACAATGTGTCACTGACACAGAAATCAACACCCTAGAAAAAGGCCCACCTGTATATAAGAACGGCATTTTCAAATCAGTTGTGGAAAAGTAGATTATTCAGTAGAGGCTACTGGAATAATGAGTTAACCAAAGGGCAGGCGTTGCGGTGGGGGGGGAGGGTAAATATTTACCTCATATCACACGCCAAAATTAATCCCATAGAGATTACAGAAATATAAGAAAGCAAACCTTCGAAGACTTAAAATTTTCCTAAAATGAAAGAATATTTATATATTTGGGGGATGATGGAGGCTTTTTAAATCAAAAAACCAAAAGCAGAAAGCATGAAGGGAAAGATAGATCTGTATCAAGAAAATGCCATGCCGTAAGAAGCAAAACAAAATTAAAAGAAAATATTTTAAACTTTGTTCAAATATGGTAGAAATCCATCCCAACACCAAGGGGAATCTGTGCAGCCAGCCAGCCAGCCGACTCCAGACTTGGGCTGCACAATTTAAATCTCCACCCAGCCTGCCGTTTGGCGCCACCTGCTGGCAGCTGTCTTGCCGGTCTAAAATGAAGAGAGGATTCTGGGACCAGCTGCCTTCCCAGAAAGCAGCCCTTCCAGCAATCTGCAGCCTGTTTCCCCATCCCCCAACACCCCTTCCCTAACCACTGCCCCCCAACCCTGCTTGTCCACCTGTCATATATGCCCTCCTCACCCCAGAAGATATGAACTTCAGCTCACCCTCTCAGGGACTGGATGCGGAATGGGAGCCAAGAGCCAATGACTTTATATCTAAATGATCGTCAATGCTGCATGGTACAAGGGGTTACACTGTACTTATCATATATGGCTGTCCAAGGGCTGATGTCCCCAATATATAAACTCATGGGCAGATCTACAAGTAAGAGATAACCATATCAATAAGAAATGGATACATGATACACATAAGCAATTCATAAAACATGAATGGCCAACATCAAAAAGTGCCCAATGCCCGGCATCTCTAGTAATCAAAGAAAGGCATAAAAACAGGTCCAGTTTGCTTCATGATAATACCTGTTTTCTCAAGGGCATAGGGAAAAACCTAACACATTGCTGGATGGAGTGTAAATTGGCAAAACCTTCAAGAAAATGATGCAGCAACAAGAACAAAAAGCCTTTAAGAAAAGAGTATACCCTTAGGACCAGCAGTTCTGGTTCTAGGTATTTATCCTTAAGTAATCAGTTATTTACTATATGTCCTTCCTCCCAGCAGTGTTTTATCATAGTGAAAAATTAGACATAATAAAATATCCAACAATGAAGAATCAACAGACTGTTACAAAACACCCTTCGATAGTCAGTCAGAGGAATGTCATGCAGCCATTGAGAATGTTCGAGTTCATATATTGACCCAAAAAGATGTCAGTCATCTATGGAGAAATGAAAAGCAGAGTTTCAAGACAATAAATACAGTATCATCTACTTTTGTAAGAACATAATTATATGAAAATTACATTCGTTCTTATTAAAAATCTGGACCAACATCAAACATCAAAATGTTAACAGTGGCTATTTATGGGTAGCGGAAATATGGATGATGTTTATCTTCTGCTACATGTTTATACGCATTTTCTAATTTTTTTAAATAAACATAGACTACTTGTAAAATTTTAAAATCTTTAAAGAAAAAATATCTGCATGTTTACATGTTTTTATAAAGAAAATGCTCCTTTTTTAAGTTTTAGGGGAAGATAAAAGAATAGCCAAGAGGTAAGTATGGTAGAAACTATAAGAACAAAGAGAAAGAAGGAGTATTTGAGAAGGAGGGGAAGCTGGTAGATTAGGAGTTGCTGAGGGGAGGGGCAAGAAAAGTGTTCCAGAAGAGGCAGGCCTTGACGGGTGGTAAAATCTGTATACATGGAAAGAAGAGAATAGGAGGTGGTTTGGGTCCTTGGCTCCAGGACTAATCTCGTCAAAGTACTTCTAGAAACATCTAGTCACCTACAATGAATAGGTCACAGGTTAGTGCATAAACATCATCCATTAGCCCTTTTTAGAAACACTTGTGTCCACTCTACACCCAGAAGGGCAATGGTAGGCCCTGGACTTGCTGTTGAACGCCACTGTGGGAAGGACACAAAGCTGACCTGGCACCCTCCAACCAAGTTTCTCTGTCTCCCTCCACGGCATGGGCATCAGAAGAGAAGAACAATTGCTTGCTGAGACCTGCTCCTCACTCCATCTCGTCAGCCCCCACCTCAGAGCTGAATCTTGTTCTTTTCTCCTTTCCTGGAAAGATCTGGCTTCATAGGTGGCATTTCCACAGGTTCCCTCTACACTCTGGTAACCAAATCCAGTGACCCCCCCCAAGCCCTAACCCTACAGCCAAACCCTCCAAGCCTGGCCGAGATCTATGACCCCTCTACTCAGACTTGTCTTGTCCTGTGAGCCCTTCTCATTGGAGGCCACAGCTCTGGCAGGGTTTCCCGACAGCCGTGTCCTTCTGAGGTAAGACCCTTCCCTCCCAGCATGCCCGAGGGCCAGTGCTAATAGACTGTCAACCTGAGCCTGCTCCAGTCCCTGTCCCTGAATGAGCCCTCACAGGACTGGTCTATGAGCACTAAGGTCACTCATGGGGTAATAATAATTTGACTAAGTGCTAGCAAGGTCTCCAAGTGTGCTGCCATTGACTTGTACATGGTATTCTCTTATAATTATTTTAATCTTTTCTGCACGAACAGTTATGTCTCCTTTCCCATTTCTGATCTTGTAGATTTGAATCCCTCTCTCTTTTCCTTAACCAGGCTCATAAAGAAGTTGCCTATTTTAATGGTCTCTTTAAAGAACCAGTTTTTGAGTATATTTATGTATTTGTTATTTTCTATCTCAATAATTTTAACTCTTATCTTTATTATTTTTCATCAACTTTATTTTATTTTGTTGTTCTTTCTAAAATTTTTTGTGTACTTTCTTCATTGTTAGTCTCTCTTCTTTAATAATGCAGCCATTTGAGGCTATAAATTTTCTTAGCTACAACTCAAAAGTCCAAGTATAAGGTTTTCTTCTTTTCATTACTTTCTGGATGGTTTGTAATATAATATCGATTTTGATTTCCTTTCATCCAAGAGTTGTTTAGGAGAATTTATCTTAATTTATAGGTTACGGTTGTCTGGTTGTCTTTTTATTATTTAATTATAATTATGTCAAATAGAAACAAACATCCCGACTTAGATAAGAGAAGACTTTCACTGGAAAGACTATTGTAAAAGGGAGATCCCTCTGATCTCAGAAATCCACAAGCATCTCACAATCATACCCAAAAAAGGGCTCTTTTTAATGGAGTAAAAGAGGAGGCAGAGCTAAGCAGAGCCTTTGGAGGGGGAGGTGGGCAAACAAGGAGAAGTGACCGATGGAATCTCACAGGGAAAGCGTCTCGCTGTGCTCAGTGATTCCCAGGAGAAGCTGATAAGGGGACATGTTCCACTTTCTTTTGTGCTTACATGAGCTTGAGGGCAAGCAGGGTTAGGGGCCTGCAGAAAAGAGAAAAGTCTGACTAGCATTTGGTCAAGACAAAGCAGAGAGTAAGAAATGGGCATTTGCGAACACTTGGTCAGTTGTAACACGGATGAGAAACGTTGCCTTGGAAGACTTCCCAGGCAAGCACACTCTTCCTCAGTCAGCTACCTTTATCAGGCCTTCCCTCGCCAGGGACACACATAAGCCAGTTAAGGAGGACCTTTAACTTCTAACCTCTCCTTTAGCGTGATTTCCACAAAATAAGCAGGACTTTCTACCCAGTTCTCAAGTACACGCCCTGAACTTTTGCAGCTTATGTACTAGCAAAGAAAATCCCTCCTAATTATAATGTAAAATGCTTTGCAAATCTGACTAAGAAGTAACGCACTTAATAATCAAAATGCTAAATATTAGAGCTCAAAGGGAACATGAAAATTATATAGTCCAACATAATAATTTTACAGATCAGGAAACTGTGGCCTCATCTAGACACATCCAAAGTATTAGAATTTGAGAACAATTTTTATAAAGTTGTGTTACAGTCCTGGTGGAAAGAGGACAGAGGACATGAACAGGGCGGGGATTCCCAGCCCGAAGGTGTGCAGCCTCTCTCAGATGGGAAGACCGAAGGAGGTTGGGGGTCAAGCTCAGAGAGACAGAGGGGAGAATGCCCAGTGGATTGACTTAGCAATGGCAAGAGACACGGGAGGCTGGGTCTTGCTGCCCATATTGCAATCTGGCTTATAGATGTCTGTGGTTCTCTGAACAGGAGGCTACTGTCTGTCTGGTATGAAGAAAGGTCCAAAGGACCTTTCAAGAAAAAATAATCAACAAACTCTGTGCCAATCTGTATTGACTCAAGACCCTGGAGGACAGAAGCATATCAACCCCTACAAAGCCACTTTCCCATTCTCTTAACTCTCCATAAACTGGACAAATAATCTTCAGGAAAATTAGAAAATTGAGCAATTTAAAGAGATTCTAGAGCATTTAAACACAAGTATAAAGTGAAGTAATTTTCTCCCAGAATAAAATTTGGCAAAATGGTGTGACCGAATGGATGCTGGTGGAGATGAGGAAGACTTCAAACAGATACACCTAACTGAAATAACTAAGAGAAAGAATGGACAAGGGTGTTGGGGAAGGAAGATAGGAAAGGAGAGGAAGGAGTGAAGGAAGAGAAACTGTCGCAGAATTGGTAGATTTCTGCTCTCCTCTTATAGGTAGTTTGTAAGTTCTTTGGTGTCTGACAAGAGCACAGGGCTGAAATCGATTTTTGGATGGTGCCAGATCCACTGGGAGTGACCTCTTAGGACACTTATTATTGCAAAATCCTTTTTTTGCTTCCAAGTAGTTGAGCCTGGTGGGGCTCACAGTGGCCACCACCAGGACACTGACCTACAACAATGCTTCTTTACAGGGGAGGTACCCAGATGATTCTGACACGACCTTTTCTGCCCTCTACCCAAACAACACCTCTTGTCACTGACAACCCCCACCCCCAACACACACACACACACGCACACACACACACTGAAAATCACAAACCCAAAAGGTGGAGAATAAATGTTTAGAAGACAGAACACATGGTAAAGGACAAAAGAGCTCAGTCACCCAAGTTATGCATGAAGCAAGTTAAGCTGTGTTGTTTTTTATTCATTCCAGGAAGATTTATTGTCTATGTACAAGATGTTCGGTATCACAGAGTCTGTGCACACATCACATTGGAGCTTTTCCTTTTTCTGTGTTGTCTGCCACAAAAAGTTCTGCCAACACTCAGCAAATGCTCTATGCCCAGTCAGTTCCCTTAGCTGGTCTGATCTCATGCTTTTATTTGAAAACCACACAACAGAATATTCTCTAGAATGAACAGAAGATTAGAAAACCTGAGTTCACTCTCTTCTCCACTGTAAGGATTCATCACAAGCTATATGCCATAGCTTTCAATATTCGGTTTTCCTCCTATCTAAAAACAAGGACTATATTATTCTGAAAATTTTTAAAATACCAGTAATCTATCTCACAAAAATGTTGATGGTTAATTCGCAAATCATTTTGCACTTATTACAAAAGTCATATTCAATAATGAAGCGTAGTTTATATGATTCTTTACAGGTAAAAATAAACTGCTAATAACAAACTAATCAGAACAATGTCTAACTGAGGGCAGAGCGTTGAACCGGGAGCTCAGACATCTGGGGCTCAGTCCATTGCTTTTAAACTACAGTATATTGAACAACGACGGGACTCCAGACACTGAAGCAGTTTTCTGAACATTCTGTTTCACTGGAACCTCATCAGATTCTTTAAGTTTTCATTTTGCAGATGAAAAAATAACGCCGAGAACAAATCTGTGGTCTTTGGCAAGTCATTATTTTATATAAAGACAGTAAGTATTAGATTTGGGGATGTCTCAAAACAATGGGGACTAATGTTTACTAAAGAATTGGAACACTTCAGCTAAGAACAGAATTGTATTTATAGACGTGATTAAAATCCTTTAATCTGCTAAACAACAACGTGCTAGACAGTTTGAAAGTCACAGGATCAAGATGAGTCCGTGACTTGTGGTTTGATAAATGTACTAATGAAAAGAAAAGGCACATACACCCACAGAAAGAAAGCATGAAAATGCATTTAAGGAAATACTAACAAACGGAAGAAAATCCTGTGGATTTACCTCGACATTTACTTATACACTGCCTCATTAGGCAAAGAATTTGGGGCAGTAATGACTGTTTTCTTCATTAAATGCCCTTTGCAGAGGTCATCTCTGAAGTATAGAATATCAGAGAAGCATCTCAAAAGAACTTAATTTTGAATCTGAATTTAAAAAACAGAGAAGAGATAGATGCCAACATTAAAAATTATATCAGGAAGAAAACTGAAAAATAAGAAAGGAGATAGAATACCTCAGTCATCACAAGCTTCCTCAATTGAGACTCAAATGTCCAGATATCCCAAAACAGAAGGTAAATAAAGCTGCTAAAATGAAAAACTAAAACTCAGATGACAGCCAAAGAAAAACTCCACAAACACCAGGCAAAATTCAGAGGCCAAGATACTGCTAAATTTTGTCTTTTTCCACCTAGGCTCTGAGATTTCTAGGTTTCATCAGATTTCTCTCACTTAGCTATTTTTCCTTTCTTTAAACTTTCTTTTAGCCAAATGCCAGCCTTTATGAAAGTGGAAAGATTCTATTTCATAATTTCAAAAGGGAGGAAAAGGCCAGTTTTTCTCCCTCCCATCCCAGCATTTGCATACCACTTAATCATTAGGGCTTGGACTCCTCTGGTTTCACAGCTTGAGGGAGGGGTGAGGCAATGACCAACATACCGTAAAGGCTGGTGCATTTTTTACCTTCCTTAGAAGGGTGTCATGAGAATCACTCCCAGCTTAAAGATTTAAAGTTTATAAAAGACCCTGTACCCCTTGGAGAGATGGCACCCTAAATGGAAGAACAGTAACACACCACTGTCATGAAAATGATGCACGTGGGACAGAAAAACTCATAACCTAAAGAGCTGCACAGTCAAGTTAACTCTCACCTATTTAAGCATGTGCACCAGTCAAAGCCAGTCTAAGGAAAAGTTAAAAGGCAGAACATTGGACAACAAATAATTGAATATAAAGATTAAAGCAAGTACATAGTTTAGCAGAGACTGCCAAGATTGAAAAAGAAAGTTTTAAACAAAAGTCAGCTACTTGAGTAGAATGATAAGGAGGCCAAGAAAAATTTTTGGAAACATCTGTACTTTTTTGAAACATACACTTTTTTTTTAATTGTGGTAAAATACACATAAAATTTACCATCTTAACCATTTTTAAGTGTCCAGTTCAGTAGTGTTCAGCACACTCACATTGTTGTGCAACCAACTCCAGAACTCTCATCTTCAAAACTAAAACTCTCTACTCATTAAACAACTCCCATTTCCCCCCACCCCCAGCCCCCGGCAACCACTATTCTATTTTCTGTCTCTGAATTTGACTACACCATATACCTCCTATAAGTGGAATCATATAGCATTTGTCTCTTTAAAAAGGCGCACTTTTAAACCAGAGAAACTATTTGCAGAGGCGAATGGAAAAATCTAAAGTACAAAGGGACAGAAAAACAGGAAGCAGAAAGTGAACTGGGGAGGATTCTAGAGTTCAGTGTCTATAAAACGACCCCAATCATAACATTAGTTATCGGAAGTGGACACAGATCCTCTTTTTTAAATATCTTTTAAACAAAAACAGAAAAACATGAGCTAGAATAAGCTGGGGAAACTCCAGATCTCAGTATCTGCGAAATGACTCCAGCATCACATTGGTTATCAGAAGCAGATTCAGAGCCTCTTCTCCAGTTATCTTTAAAACAGACAGATGAAATCAACATCTTCTCTTAATTTCTTAAGATTTGATTATAAACAATGAAATTGGTATCATTGTATCAAATTCAATCAGAAAGGAAAGCAGATCTGTAGCATCTCACCAGTCACAATGAACTCTGACCTGATGCTAAAACTATCTGCCTCAAAAATTTTCCAATCTTTCTTAGACATTCTCTGCTCAAATAAATCTGTTGCTGAGATCTAATAATATGTACATGGAAGACTATTATTTATTTAAGTTTTTCTTATTAACAGTAAAAATATCTAATTTGATCTCAAAATACAAAGAAAATAATAACCTAAAATCACAAACTTCAACAAACTTAGAAATATGCTGATTGAAATAATCATAGAGAAGGACAGTTAAGTAAATCTGAAACTAATGTCGATGCTAAAGCTAATTTCAACATTAAGACAACAATAGGAACAAAAAGCTACAAGTGTGAGGGGAAATTCCCATTCTCATCATATTAAGTATTTTCATTACATTTGTTAATCTGGGGATGTGCCCTGTAATTGGGAAACCATGAAGCAAATTCAATAGAATTACTCTTTCAGAGAAGAATTATCAGTCATCGAAACCTCTGAAAGATTAAAACTATAATTCTGAAAAAATTTTTTGCTTTGCTCCACCTTAATTTTTTTTCTTGACACAGTAAATGCCCAGAGGCTCTGACCCAGCTTCAGAGAAAGAGCCAGTAGAGTGGGTTCACGAAAAAGAAATTATCAAATTGCAGATTAGCAAAACTGTAACAGGGATTAAGAAGTGACATGGAAAAGGAACACCCTAAATATGGGTATATAAGAGCAAAAAAGGCAGCCTGCAAATACACTCTTCACTGTGACCTCTCCTGTGCGCCTGGACAAGCTAAACATTTGCAGGAGCATCATGTCTCGCTCATCTCGCGTCTCGTTCTCCAGGGCTGGAGGCAGCAGCTCTGTCAGGGTGTCTGTTGGTGGCAGCAGCTTCAGCAGTGGAAGCAGATGTGGTCTTGGGGGAGGCTCTGCCCGGGGCTTCCGAGGAGGAGCCAGCAGCTACGGCTTGGGTGAGGGGTCTGGCTTTGGAGGGGGTTTTGGTAGCTGCTCAGTAGGGGGCGGGTTTGGAGGATCTTCAGGCTCTGTAGCTGGCTTTGGTGTGGGTTCTGGGTTCGGTGGGGATTCTGGGTTCGGTGGGGGTTCTGGACTCGGTGGTGCTAGCAGAGGCTTCTACAGCTATGGTGGCAGTATGAGTGGTGGTTTTGGCAATGGGGGGCTTTTCTCTGGGGGTGAAAAGCAAACCATGCAAAACCTCAATGACCGCCTGGCCAGTTACCTAGACAAGGTCAGA
The DNA here is from genome assembly GCF_021613505.1 of Equus quagga. NCBI lineage: Eukaryota > Metazoa > Chordata > Mammalia > Perissodactyla > Equidae > Equus > Equus quagga. The sequence goes on along the minus strand of NC_060277.1, from coordinate 94,759,256 downwards.
GCCCTGGAGGAGGCCAACACTGATCTAGAGAACAAAATCAAGGAGTGGTATGACAGATTTGGCTCTGGGTCTGGAGATGCTGGATCTGGAAGAGATTACAGCAAATACTACCCAATAATTGAAGATCTCAGGAATCAGGTGAGACACTATCCATTGCTGAGTTTCTATTATTTCTGTCTCTTTTGCTTTCATTCAGATCATGTACTGCAACGAAGAATTTAAGTCAAGAAATTATTTGAAAACACGTTTGCCTGCTGTATATGTAAAAAGGAACTTGGCGTGTTTTAACTATGACGATACTGTATGTGACCCCCAACCATATTAATGAACCATTAATTTTCTGTTTGCATCTCAAATTTGAGTATTTCTACATAAGAGTAAAATTTATACAATGCCAGGTAGCTAATTAACGTGAATATATGAGTGACGGCAATGAGTCAACGCTAGCTTAATCTAATTATTTCATGATTAATTGTGGCAGTTGACATATTTTAGCATCTTGCTAGATTTAAAAAGTCTTCATGACATTTTTCTTCCTAGAAAATCCAGTGCAAATATTGTATGAGAATGTGATGGAATCTAAAATGTTTAGTCACTGTTGTATGGAACATATACTTTTAAAGACTTTTTTGGAAGTGAAATTCATGTTTCACACTATTTTCTGACAGAGCTCATAGAATAACTAATCTTCCAAAGCAGCAGAAATATACAGAGGACTGTGTTCTGTAAAACAATGTCCCATGCCTATTTCAGTAAATGTGCAAACTGTTAATTTTTGCAGAAATTGTAGTCCGAATATGCCAGGATTATCAATACAGGTGTCATTACTAAGCAAGTTTTCAAGGCAATTCACGTGTGAAAGCTAACTCAAGGGACATCTGCCCTCACAAGTGGGCATGCAGACACAAGGTAAAAAGCGTCCCTCATTTATTCACTATTACTGTCTTTTCCAGATCATTACTGCCACTATTGAAAATGCTGGGATCATTTTGCAGATTGACAATGCCAGGCTGGCTGCTGATGACTTCAGACTGAAGTGAGAAAAGTGAAGACTTGAAAACAAATGTAGAAACGATAAAATTCAATCCATTTGCTTAACTTATTCAGAATATAAAAAAGAATCTTTTAGGAGATCAAGACCAAAATTCACAAACATTCCAAGGGCAAACCTTAAAAACCACCATTCCACCAAGAAAAGAAAGAGGCAAATTAAGGACGCAATTTTTGTTATACAAAATATTGGCCATCGATACAATTAACGTTAAGTTCATATTTTTCTTTACAGGGGGAAAACTCCTAAGAGACAACTTAGTAGCCTTTATTCATTGAATAGCTCAGAGGAGAAAACTTTTTCTTGCATATGTAAGAATGGATGGTACTCTATGAAATGTACTATATGGTCTTACTGCTGCCCCTTTCAGGTATGAGAACGAGCTGTATCTCCGGCAGACTGTGGAGGCCGATGTCAACGGCCTGCGGAAAGTCCTGGACGACCTGACCATGACTCGCTCCGACCTGGAGACGCAGATTGAGAGCCTCACCGAGGAGCTGGCCTACCTGAAGAAGAACCACCAGGAGGTAGGAACACAGTCCACGTGGTTAAACGACTCTGGCCTACATATTTTTCCCCCATGTCCATTCTATTAAAATAAAACAAATTCTATGACTTTCCAACTCCTACAACAAGGGAAAAAAAAGTAATAATGAGCAAATTATATCTGAATTTGGTGATGGGGGGTTCCCTTCAGTGTCCTACCTTCAACTTTTTGTTGGCTATGCACATTTCAGAAAGTCATCGCTGTACTGTTTTTATCACCACGGTCTCTTTTTCTTCATCCTAGGAGATGAAGAGTATGCAAGGAACCTCTGGAGGAGACGTGACGGTAGAAATGAATGCCACCCCAGGAACCGACCTCACCAAGTTGCTGAATGACATGAGGGCGAGGTATGAGGAACTGGCTGAGCAAAACCGCCGCGAAGCTGAGGAGCAGTTCAACAAGCAGGTAGATTATCACCACTGAGCGGCCGGGCCTGCGGCCACACACAGCCACTTCTGCTCGTTTCATCAGCCTACAGTGACTGCATTTTATTTTCACTTAGAGTGCGTCGCTGCAAGCACAGATCTCTACTGATGCCGGGGCAACCAGTTCTGCCAGGAGTGAGATAACAGAACTGAAACGCACTCTGCAAGCCCTGGAAATTGAGCTTCAGTCCCAGCTGGCCATGGTAGGTGCAAATAGCTTTGCAAAATCTCCAACAGGGAGTTAATCAACTCAGTTTTCTTTCTTTGCCAGGATGTTCCACTTGGCACATAATAAAAGTCATATTAAGGAGGACTGTGTTGTGTTTGGAGAAAGTACAGAATAGTCCAGTTAAAGATAATATACTCTATTTCCATAAAAGATTTAGTTTCAAAAAAGTAATGCCAACAAAAATTAAGGAAGCAGTGCTATAATAATGTAGATTATAATTTGGTGAAGGTGTCCTTCTCCTAGTACCTTATAAAATTTTGTGTTTTTTCAAAATCATGCAATGACTTATTTTCTTCATGAATTTTTTTATTTGCTTTTTCTCTTAGAAAAGCTCCCTGGAAGGAACTCTGGCCGACACAGAAGCTGGCTACATGGCTCAGCTGTCAGAAATCCAGCTGAAGATCAGCAGCCTGGAGGAGCAGATCTGCCAGATCCGGGGTGAGACTGAATGCCAGAACGCAGAATATGAACAACTGCTGGACATCAAGACCCGCCTGGAGATGGAGATCGAGACCTACCGCCGCCTGCTCGATGGAGAAGGAGGGTAAATGAAAGTCGCGAGCATGCTAAAATGCGTAGATTGGGGTATTTATGTTATGAAACCAAAAGGAGCTGGGGGGCTGACTGTATTTATAAAGAACCAGTGATACAATCTGATCAAAAGACATCTACCTTCATCATGGAGGGTTTCTCCAGTTTTTGCAAACTATAAAGGAAAAAAACTTTTTTTCTCCAGTGCTTCTGGTTTTGGAGGAGGTGATTTTAGAAACTCAGGACTGAGAAACACGGGATCCAGGGATTTGATATCTGGTGACTCAAGATCTGGGAGCTCGTCTAGCCAAGGACGAGGTAGACTTTTTTTAATGTTCATGATAATTGCTTTTTTTTAAGGAAGATTAGCCCTGAGCTAACATCTGCTGCCAATCATTCTTTTTTTTTGCTGAGGAAGACTGGCCCTGAGCTAACATCCGTGCCCATCTTCCTCTACTTTATATGTGGGATGCCTACCACAGCATGGCTTGCCAAGTGGTGCCATGGACATGGCGCCCGGGATCCAAACCAGCCAACCCCAGGCCACCGAAGCGGAATGTATACACTTAACCACTGCGCCACCAGGCCAGCCCCAACGATAATTTTATAATTTAAAAGTAAAAGCATGCTTTGCTTGTCATATAAAAAGTGTATACTATTGTTTACATCGTTTTACCCAAAGAGAACATACTCAATGAATGCACTTGAATTTCTCTTGATCTGTGTTTCTGTGATAGTTTCCAGAATGACATTGTGCTTCTATGATTTTCAGACCCAAGCAAGACTAGAGTGACTAAGACCATCGTGGAGGAGGTGGTGGATGGCAAAGTCGTCTCATCTCAAGTCAGCAATGTTTCTGAGGTGAAAATTAAATAAGCAATTTCCAGATCAACAAGAGTGTCTTCCCGAGAAAAAAATCTAAAGGACACAAAGGAAGAAATTGCGCCAATCTAGTCATCTTTCCAGACAACTTCACAGAAGAGTTTCCATTCAGAAATAGACAGCTAACCAATTTTTCTGCATCCTCTTCTTTTCTTATTAAAATGCTCTTGAAAAAGTTGAAATGACAGCTCTGCTCTAATTGTTTCTATGCTTCAATAAATTTACTTTTGCAAGTTAACTACATTATTCCTGAAATTTTTTGAGAAATTCAATATTTTAGCTAGACATGAAGCTATCTATTATAACCTAGCTGCATTATGTTACCAATATTAATTCGTTGTTTATATGGTACCTTCTTCATGAAACTCAAGATAATAGCCGTTTCGTATGTGGACATGTTTAACATCACATTAGAACTCAGCGATGGCTCAGTGTCCCTAAAACTACAGCCAACAGCTCAGCACACAAAGGATGAGATTATTTGAATAATCAGTCTATAATTAATTAATGTCTAGCTTTTTATGTCCATCACTGAACTGGGTATTTCATAAGATAGAAACGTAAGATATGCCTCCTACTTTAAGAAGCTTACATTTTAGATAGAGAAAAGAAAGCTAAACACAGAGAAGACAGTAAATAATAAGGGGTGTTAGTGGAGAAGGCTCGATGCCACAATATTCACCAGAAGCGCCACAGGGATCTGACATCTCATGTTTGCAGGACTTTTAGGAGACTGGCCAAAATAACAAGTCTTGGGGAGTAAGACTGGATATATGATATGGTGCCAGATTTCTGGAAAACGTGAAAGACCCAAAGAGAAGAGACGCTCAGATACTTGTTCCCTCGCCAAATCTAGCCACACCTCTAGCCAAAGACTGTCACTTAGCCAAGGTCTTTTCCCCCGTGGATGGTCCACATGGCTGTCTTGACTTGCTTGGGATAACGAAGCCTGTTAGAGCAAGGTAGGAGGTGGGTGCGTACACGTGGGTCCCAGGAAGAATCAGACAGAGGACAATGCCAGGTTGAGTAAGGACTTTCCCACTCAAGGAATTTAATATGGCCTGATCACAAATTAGAGAACTAACCCTACAAGCCAGTCCTCCAGAAAAGCACACGGAACTTGGCATAAAAAGCCAAATTTAAAATTACAAAAGGATAAATCTGAACATAATTGATGTAAATTATACTTTCAGACATAAAATCACTAAGAGCTGTATGAGAGTATCAAACCTTAATAATCAAAACACACAAAAAATGCAGTTTTTCACCTTTTAGGCACATCAAATAAAACATAAAAATGAACCTGCAGGCACACTGCGACTTCTGAAATAGCTAACCACTGAGAAAAGCTAATGGCTAAGCATGAAACCACACCTCAAAGAAAAAGAGCAACATTGTCTTAAGTCAAACACATGTTTCCTATCAAACCATTACAGTAAATTAAACCTTGGATTTTTCTCCTCTACTGAAAAGTTAAGAAATATGAACCAGGAGATCCAATGTGGATCGATGGGGGAAGTACAGAAATGGAAACCAGATGTGTGCAGCCTCCAGCATCTCAGCCCATCACGGCCGCATTGGGAAAGCGTCTCTCCTTGCGTCTTCCTAGAGCTAGTCTTCTCATCCTGTACTGCCTGGGACCTAAAGTTTACGGCTATGCTCACGTCAAGGCAACAGTATGAGACTGCCCTGAAAATCATCTTAAACTGAAAATCCTCACTCTGTGTTTCCTTGGCAAGTGTTAAGATGCTGCATTTGTACTAAATGATTGTTGACAGATATGGAAAAGGCCAGATCATAGGTGCTAATATACTGACATGCCGTAGACTGTGTTAAGAGCACATTCAATTTTTAAAACTGAAACCTACTGAACCATTTTGGATCACGAAATTTACTTAGAGTGCTGAAAACAATGTTAAGGACAGGGTTTTCACTCATCATTACCCGCTCTAAAATTATTTTAAAACCACACAAGCATATGTTTTATTTTGAAACTCTAAAGTTCAACTCTTCTTTAACTTCTAAATGAGAGGAACGCATTTCTTTCTTCTGAGAGTGGACTTACCCCTAAGAAGGAAGAGCCAGTGTCTATTTGCATATGGATTGTCATCGGCTGACTTTTGATCCAGAGATTCATAAGGTTGTTCTTGTCTTTCTGACCTCAAGGGACAAGGGACAAGAATGGTAAGGATGCTGGAAGTGGCATCTGTCCTCACAGAGATTAGAAAAAAGAAACAAGGTTCACAGAAGGCAGAGAAGAGGAATCAGCCAAAGGATTTGAGGCTCTATGGAAAGTAGCCTAAACTTGCTTAATGACTTCCTGGAATTAGACTGTGTTCAAAAGACCTACAAGAGGAGACAAAGTGATAAATATAAACTACCCAGAATGTAGCTCAAGTAATATTTTCCAAACAACCTCGTTAAGTAACAAAATACTGCAAGCAATAAATCACTTAAAAATTATCAGTGGCTCAGATATGGTACTTGAAGAAAAGGAATATTGGTCAAGCCCTTTTAAAAATAATTTATTCATTTCTAATATGTCAGCATGTACATGTCAACATGAAAGATAAGGTGGAAAGAAGCAAAATTATTGAAGTTGGAGACCAGAAGAGCTGACAAAGATGCCCCTAGGCCTGAGTTCAGACTAGAAAGCAGGATACCCAATGCCCCTCTGGCCATTAACATTGAAGCTGGATTTGCAGTAGAGGGCAGAACCAGGGGAAGACCAACTTTCTGAGCAGGACAGGAGCTGTGTCCTGGCAATGTGTGGGGTCTTGAAGTGAGCTTCATAACCTCTCAGTGGCAGCAAAGGTGGGAGGTGAGAGAGGCCAGGCAAATAATTCATTGAAAACTAAATTTTTATGCACAAAAAGTACACATGATATGCAATCTAAGCAAGAGCTGTTCTAAAATTTTTATAATAAGATGTTGAAGAGATCCTATGCAAAAGACTTTGTAAAAAAACTGATACATGGATTTTGAGAAATGTAATCATAATTTCTAAGCATCCTCCCTTACTCTTGAAAAACTTCTTTTGGTGCAGTTGGTAACTGAGATTATTAATGCCTGGAATGTACTGACCTTGTGAAAAGAGCAAACACACTCTGCTTTTAGCTTTACTCATTGCTTGGAGCTATCTGTAAAATAAATTACTTCAAATAATTTTTTATTAGCTTGCCTAAGACCAAGAAGTCAGATTTCTAAATCTCCATGACAGTTTTTCTGCAAACAAGGGCTTCATTGCACCACCTCAAGATGAGGTAATTTCGCTTTCCCCGCTGGGTGTTCCACACCCAAAAGTTTCCATGAAGATCCAATCTTAGTGCTTGTGATTTCTATCACAATCATAGCAACATAAAAATCACAGAATTTTAAAGAGTTGGGTGGTGACTTTTATTCCAACCTCCCACCCAGAAGAGAAATTCTTCCTGAAAGACTATTCTAGGCTTCCAGCCTCTGGTTGAAGGTGCTCAGAGCTTGGAAAGTTCACGACTTGGTAAGGGAGCCCATTCCTTTTAAGAACAGGTGTAATGTTAGAAATGTTTTCCTTATATTGAGCCAAATCTGTCTCTCTGTGTGACTTCCAGCAAATTGATCCTGGTTCAGACCTTTGGAGGTATTTTTAAATGGCCATTGTGTCTTCTCTTTGCTAAACAAAAATCCCAACTTCTTTAGCCATGCCTCGTCTGATGTTGTTTCCATACCGTTCATTATCTGGACCATGTTTTGGATATAATGGACACATTTGCAATTAAATAGTGCTCCTAAAATATGGCACCCAGAATTAAACGAAAGGATCAAGAGCAGTCGGAGAATGGTCGCTGGGCTTTTAAATCTTTTAATATAGTCTAACTTCAGCAGCCACAGCACACTCACAACTCTGCTGAGTGAGGACTGTTGCAGAAAAACTTTATCCTTCGCCAGATGTTTTGTTCTCTTTTGTGTTTTTAACTCATAGAACTTCATTTTTTTTATTCTATTTAATTTACGAAATCTTACTTATTTGCGGTCATCATTTCAGCCTGGAATTTTTTTAAATATATTTTTGATTCTCTTATTCAACATACTAAATATATTTTGTGTCATTTAGAAAAAAAGTAACAACAAAAGTCTAGAATGTAAGTGGACTCACACCAGTAGCTCCACACTTACCCATAACAAACATCAGCTTGACGTGTGTGTTTGCTAAACATGCTGGTAAGTATTTTATTCTATGTTAAATTGTTTCCCTTTTAACAAAAGTTTTAAGAAATTCTTATTTGATGAGTAGGGTGTTGGAAGACATGGGAACAGACCCAGACCCCCTTAGAAAAATGAAGGAAAGGCCATGGCCAAGAGAGAAGATCAAGGGATGCCGAGTTTATTTACCAAAAATATTGTCTTTCTAGTGTGACAGCTTTCATTAAAGACAGACAGACGTAGACACATGATTGATAAGTAGATGGATAGACAGATAGATAGATGGATCCTCCATCAACCTGTGGGTTTATTTCACTGCCTCAGACAACACAAACCGTGAAGAAAAATACATTTTATACTATAGAAACAATGGGGGGAAAGGGTTCCCCATGATAATAAGGAATTTGGGAAGGGAAAGTGCAGCATGGCATGGTTATTATCTCCAAGTTTAGGATTTCTGCTACAATTCAGGACCTGGTTATGTTGATTTAAAAGGAGCAAGGGACAGCCACTGCAAAGGTTTACGGGAACCTGGAAAACAAGCTTGCTACTTAATACTAACTCAGAACTATATGGTATCAGTTCTTCTATTCCTCTTTAACTTTTGGGGGGTCCTATGCATTCATAAAATAAGAATATAAAGTTAGATATTATTAGTCACTTTGAAAGTCCAAGGCAGGCTTTGAAGAAATTTAAAACTTAAAATTTTATTTTCTTACAATTGACAAAATTCAAGAGAAAAAATAACAGAAGAATACTAAAATGAATCTGACCATTTTCTCTGCCTACATTTTATTCTAATTTAATGTACAGGATACATAAGCTAAGAATCTGTCACTTTCTGTTACTTCACCAGAAACCCCTAAAAATGATTTCAAACAGCTTCATCTGAAAAGATAGCATATTTATCATATGATGCCAAAGGAAAATAAAGTGTTATAAGCATAGTAATAAAAAAGGCATGAGGGCAGAAATTCCGTAAGGGAAAATACAAGTTTAACTAGGCTGATTTCATGTAAGTATTACCTGCTTCATTTCTCCAATGTGTGATAATGAATACCCGAAGGAATTTTCTGTGCCTTTAAATAAATAAGACACTCCATGGAGTTTAACAAATAATTAACAAAATGATAATTTAGTATGATAGATGTCATTAAAAATCCTTAAGGTGATTCTTTCAGAGATGAAACACCGACTGTATCAGCTATAAAAGGAGTTACTCATTGATAACTTTTAACGGTCTTCTGGAGACGTTAGGCTTTGCAAGGTGGCAGCTCTTTCATCATGTCACACTTTGCTCAAAAATCAAGTCTATGGCACTTAGATTCTGTTCATGGAAAAGGAAGAATTGATGGAGGAAAACGTGGCTTCAGTGGCTTCGCAGGTGGAGCTGTTTCCACCAACTTTGGGAGTGAGAGCAGCTTGCTCTCTGGTAATGACAAGGGTACGATGTGAAATCTGAACGACCGTCTCGCAGTTTACCTGGACAAGGTGGGCACACTGGAGCAGGCGAACGGCACTCTCAAATATAAAATCAAAGCCTAGTCTAAGAAATTTGGACCTGGAGCTAATGGCCAAGGAGAAAAACAGGACTGCAAGAAGTATTACCAGATAATTGAGGAACTTAAAAACAAGGTAAGAAGGGGCTGGCCCCGTGGCCGAGTGGTTAGGTTCGCGCGCTCGGCTGCAGGCGGCCCAGAGTTTCGTCGGTTCGAATCCTGGGCGCGGACATGGCACTGCTCATTGGGCCGCGCTGGGGCGGCGTCCCACATGCCGCAACTAGAAGGACCCACAACTAAGAATGTACAACTATATACCGGGGGGTTTTGGGGAGAAAAAGGAAAAAATAAAAAAAAAAATCTTAAAAAAAAAAAAACAAGGTAAGAAGCTTTGCTACTGCTACACAAAAGAACTACACTAAAAATCACAAAATATCAAAAGATTGGAAGCATCTTACGTGTATACCTGTGCTTTTCTCAATTTAACCAGATTAAGATATTTAGCAGGCAACAGAATATACCTCTGAGCTATGTTAAATTTTTTTTCTAATTTTCTTATGTTTATATAGTTCATTTTATGGAAAGAATTATAACAACGTTTCCTAAATACTTAAATAAAATCAAACTAAATAAATTGCCCACAGTTATTTTATTCTCAAAAGAAAAGATAAATGCTATAAAGAAATATTTAGATAATTATTTAATGTATTTGTCATTAAGGAACCATATACACATAAAATTTCTTTGAAGACCTTGAAATTGGCATCGCTCAATATCATTGTACAGAAGTTCAGAATGTGAGTATAACAACTTTTTTGTGTCCTGCTTTTCCAGATATCAGATGCAACCATTAACAACACCAGTCTCACACTACACACTGATGATGTAAAACCAGCAGCTGAAGACTTCAGACGAAAGCAAGATGTGGGTACCTTCAAGGGCACAGTGGGAAACATCAACCAAGGGGAGAAACACTATGTGACGCCAAGCTTATTTTTACACTAGAATCACGAGTTGTAAAAAGAGTAGTTTTCTTTTCAGAAAGAAATGAGATCCTAAAAATGGAAAAAGAAATTAGCTACATACACTGTAGAAGGCCAGTATTTACAAGGATGTTATGGAGATTCTCTGTTCAAACAGTCACCACCTAATTGATGTTTTCTAAGTAAGAACTTTTATGTATTAGGTGTGTTTTAAGTGAGGTTCCTAAAAAGTGCCATTATATGTTTCTGAAGATTCTTTAATTAACTCCCTCTTTTATGCATGTGTACAAGGCCTTCAACAAACAAGAGGGAAATAAGGTGAGTCCTAAAAAATAAAAATGCTGTGCAGGTTCTTCCCCAAAGCTTTCAGCACTTTACATGCAGTGCCATACTACCAAAATATATATATATATATGAAATGTTAATAGCAAATTATATTCACGGCAAATATTGAGCTGAAGCTTAGCATTTCTGGATTGTTTAGAATAGAGCATGAACACAAACCTAACGACCATTGAAAACATTTGCGACTTTTTCCAGGTATGAAACTGAACTGGTCCTGTGCCAGAGTGTCAAGGCTGACCTCAGTGGCCTGTGCCAAGTCCTAGGTGACCTGACTGTCCAACACTGATCTGGAAATGCAGATTGAAACTCTGGCAGAGGCGCTACCTTATCTCAAGAAGAACCATGAAGCTGTGTGTGCCCATACACTGAAGCGTAACTTGCCTCTTTCTTCCTTAATTCTTGTCACTTCCAATCTAATGATCAGATTAAGGAAAACTCTAATACATGAAGTGAATTCTACTGCCATTACAGTTGAATTTTTTGATGGTTGTTTCCAATTCAGGAAATTAAACGCCTGCCAGCTGTTGCAGGCTCGGACGGTCATGCAGAGATGGACAGTGCGCCTGGAGCTGACTTACCCAAGCTCCTCGACAACATGAGAACTCACTACGAAGCCGTGACCGAGCAGAATCGCCAGGATGCTGAAATTAGGCTCAACAACAAGGTCAACCAAAAACACAGTCGAGTCAGGAAATGAGGACAACTTCCCTTGCCTGATAAATGACTCTGTTTCGTAATTGCATTTCAGAGCAGAGTGCTACCACAGCAGATGGCTGCCGCTGCTGGTGCATCCGATTCTGCTAAGACTGAGATGAATGAGCTGGAGTGGGCTCTTCAGGCTCTGGAGATAGAGCTACCGTCCGCAGGAGCCCTGATATATAAAAATCTCCTCAAGGGTGGATACGCCAAAAACCAATTTTTCCACACAGATAACTTCATGATTTCACCTCCACAATGTGTTTCCAAAAGACAGTATTATATTCCTTAATGAAGTTTATTTTTAAAAGCTCTTAAGAAAAAGCCAAGATCTTGGGCTTCTTCAATTAGTAACTCGGACGGGAAAGTTTCCATTTAATGTATGAAAAACATCTGGAAGCAAAATTATTAATTGCACATAGACACTATTCTGCAAATACTATAGCTCTTGAATTAGCTGAGACACCCCGAGTGTCCACCTGAGATGGTTGTTAGGGGAATGCTGGCCTGGCTCGTATTCAGAATGATATCACATGTTTCCATCTCCAGATGGGTGGCAAGGCAGGATTCCTGTCTGAATGCTTAAGAGAATTCACCTAGATAAAATGCCCTCGTTTAGATCAGCTGGATTTCATTCAATATCAAGGAGTATTTATGTTGTATTTTAATTAAGATTTAATACCCTTAAACTTGAATAACAATGTTCCACTTTTTAAATCAGTTTTCACTTCTACTCCACAACACAAAATTATTCATGATAAGCATTTATAAAGCATCCAATGTTTCAGGAGCGGTGAGATGGGAACCAGGATAGCAGTGGCATTTCTGTCTTCTGGGAAGTACACATTGGCCATAGGGAAGCTTTTATGAAACTAATAATGCATTAGCAAGTTGCTCTGTTTCCCATTGACCTGGTAGACCTGAGCCCCAGTCCCAGGCTTTTTCCCAACTCACTGTGTAACCTTAGATAAGTCACTCTTCTAAAAGAATCCATCTCTAGGCCTCCTTTTTCCTTTATCTGTAAACTAAGGGAGTTGGTGATCCCTAAGGTACCTTCTGGTTCTAAAATCGATGATTCTATGCAATTAAATTTTTTTAAAAATCAGAAAATTATCAAGGTGGCAAAATGAATGTTAGAGTGAATTAAAATGAGATCTAGATTTACTCTAATTCAAGGAGTTTCCTGAAACTTTTCTAATGCCTTATGCCCAGCGTCACGTTCTAAGTAAGGTAAGGTGTATCATCCTTGGCACTGTAGACGTTGGGGTGGGATAATTCTTTGGGGAGGGTGGGTGGCTGTCCTGTGGGTTGTTGGATGTTTAATGGCATCCATTGTCTTTATCCACTAGTTGCCAGTAGCATGCCCCTACTGGCTGTGACAACCAAAATGTCTCCAAACACTGCCATGTATGGAAGGGCAAATCACCACTGCACCACATGAAAGCAGCATTTTCCTGCTGCACGAGAGCAAATGTTCACCATGGGACGAAATGCTCGGCTTGGTCCAAAAGACGCAGGGTGAGGTTCCCTACTTCCCATGAAATCTCAAAACCTTACCCCTTAAAACATGGTGCCCAAGTGCAAAAGGTTATCTGTCTTAGTTGAAAGAGAAGGAGTTAGAAGAAAGAATGCACTGTGTCTCCATTCTTGCAAAGTGAATAGGAACACTTTCTGATACTAATTTACCTAAATAACTCTTTGTTTCCTCTTGTCTCTTGGGCAAACTTCGAACTTCACTACACCCACAGAAAACTTCCCTGGAAGCCAGGCTGACAGAGTCAGAAGCCAACTACAAGACTCAGCTTTCACAGATCCAGGTTCAGATCAGCGCCCTGGTGACCCAGCTCCTTCATGTCTGCAGCGAGACAGAGAGCCAGAGTGCAAGCTGCCAGCAGCTCCTGAACATCAAGACGCGCCTAGAGAATGAAATTGAGGCCTACCATCGCCTGCTCAAGGGGCAGGGCTGGTACATGAGAAGCTGCGAGTTGGGTGAAGTAGGGGAGCAAGTGGGGCTGGGGGTAATTCTAGGTACCAGCTTGCTTCTATTTACATTCCTAACTAAATGCAAGGATGTTAAACTACAAGGGTTGGACAAACTTCCACGAGGCCCATCCTAACAGTACAATTTCCAACATCACTCTTACCAGCTCCATGAAGACAATGACCTTGATTTATGAACCCAGCTTCCTGGTCCCACAAATTACCACCCCACACAAGGCACTCCACAAATATTTGCCTAACTGAACTGAACTGAAATTCAGGGCAACACTGTGGCTCTATCTTCCGTCCTCAGAACACAAGCCCATTATAGCCAACATATCCTATGTTTAATAGTCATTTGGGCTGTGTAATTCAAAAACAGAATGAATAAAAAACATAAAAAGCTAAAATTCAATGACTCCAACTTGGAGCTTTTCAAAACGGTTCTGGATATTACAATTTTTATTGAATACCTAAAACAATCAAAACAAAAGTTTTCTTTTCAGTCATGAGTTTGAAACTGGATCAAAAAGAGGAAACAAAATTAAGGGTAAGTTCTGTAAGAGAGGTTTTCTATTATTCTATTTCATTTTCTTTGGAGGAACAGCGTATTCAAGGTCCAAAAGACTTGTGTTTGTATATGAATTTATCACTTGCATTAAGCAATTAAAGTCATATCCACCCAGGGCTCTAATTGTAGACCAGTTTCACTGAGACATCTGTCAAAATAGTACTGTAATTTTTATTTGAAATGTGCACCTATATAAATAATAAATGTCCTAGAAGCTTTTACAACATCGCATTTAAATGGTTTCCCTCCAACATTTTTCAACTCAAATGTCGGAAGACATTTTTATGTCTATTTACTTTGAAAGGTCAAAGGAAGTATAAAGGAAAGAAGAGAGACTAAATGAATAAAGTGAAATGCTTACTGGAAGAGAAAAAGGTGGTGAAACCAGGTTTAAACTTGTAGATTAGTTTAAGACTGTTTTTCAAACTGTGGCTATAACCTATCAGTAGATCTTTAAAAATATTGGGTCACAATCTGCATTTTTAAATGGAATGGAATAGAACACATCAAAGCACATGTTATCTACAAATGGTAAATATCATTTTACAAAAGTTTTGTTTTAGTTATAAATGTGTCTGTGTTTGTTGTGTACTGAGGTCATGGTATAAAATATATTTCTTCTTGTGGGTTGCAGTAAAAAAAAGTTGGAAAGCTACTGTTTTGGTTTTTGGTTTTTGGTTTGGGGGAGTTTTTTTTACAACCTGTCTCTACTTCCATCAGTCCATCTTCCACACTGATTCCAGAACCATCTTCTAAATTCAGATCACATCATCCTAATGTTTTACAAACACATGTGCTGCCTATTCTCCACTGCCTACATGTGCTTTACCGTGGCCCACAACACCCTTCGCTATCTGGCTCCAACTTACTTAATTCTCCAGTCCTCTTTCCTACTAACCACCCCCAGGACCTGCCCTGCACATGTACCCTGAACTCCAGCCACACTGAACTTCCCTCTGTCCCCTAAACCTGCCAAGCCCTTTCACCTCTCCAAAGAATATACACCATTGAGCATTAACTATGTGTCAGGCTCTGTGCTAAGCATTTTACAGGTATCAACTAATTCAATACTCACTACAACCTTCTACAGTAGACGATTATTATCCCCATTTTGCAGCTGAGGAAACTAAGACACAGAGAAAGTTAAATAACTTGTGCAAGGCAGCTGGTAAATGACTTTTCAAAATTTCTGACACAGGCAGTCTAGCTCCAGAGCTGATGTTCTTAATCCTATGGTAATTTTTTCTTTCCATTAAGGTTTTTCTACCCCCATTTCTCTGCCTTCCCTACCTGGAAAACTCCTATTCATTCCTCAAGACTCAACTCAAAAGTTACCTCATCTACAAAAACTTTCTCAGTTGCACCAGATAGATGTAGTTGTTCCATCCTCTGTGCATGTTATTTATCCATTGCTATTTATGTAGTAATATGCCAGGCATCATGCCCAGCACAGGAGGATCAAAGATGAGGGAAACATCATGTCTGCCCCCAAAGCCTCTGCAGTGTGGCAGAGGAGACAGACACTTAGATCATTATGATACACAGTAGTAAGTGCAAGTATTAAGATTATAAATATAGTGTTCCCGGACATCATGGAGAAGGGACTTCTAACATATCCTAGCTGGGAAGAGAAGGTGAGGAGGTAAAGATCAGGCAAGGCTTCCTAAAGGGGTAGGGGAGGTAGGGGAGCTGAGCCAGGTCTGAGCTGAGTACCTGTCCCCAGGAGTTGTCATTCTCTGTCACACATCTGTTTCTCTGGCCAGCTGGCAGGTCCTCAAGGATCTGGTTCATCCCTGTTTCCCCAGGGCTCTCATGCCATGCCTGGCTCACAGTAGGCACTTTTCTATGAGTATATGAACATACGTGTGGGGTGTGAGGTTGATACAGGGTTCAGGGGTTGGGATTTCTATCTGAGCAACAGAAAATAGTCGCCTAGACTTAAAGAATAACTATCACAGAATCACTGACACTCCTTCTTCAGCACATTCTCCTGTCATTCACTTCTCTGTTGTGCATTCATTTGTCCTTAGTATCGGCTCCTCCATTACAACTGGTCTTCTCTTGCTTGAGGGCTTGGGTTTTACTCCCCGAGCTTTGACACAGGCTTTCCTCCTTCTTACAGGTCTGAGATCCATCTCCTTTCCATCATCCCCCTCCTGCTCCCCTCTTATCACATTCCCCATTTTCCTCCCACCCCTCATAGAGAGCATTTGAGGAACTGATGCTTGTGTATGCATGCACAAACGTGTGTGTTGTGTACTCAGGATGTAAAAGGATATATTTCTTCTCGTGATTTGCAGTGGAAAAAGTTATGACCTTTGTTATAGAGTTTCCTTTATTTTTCAATTTTCAGTTGAACCCAATTGCATGAAATGGATTATGAATCTGTTCGCTATCACTCCTGATGTCACTTCCTTCTCTATCACTGAGAATTCATTGGTACTCCTAGAAGGATTCAAACTCTTCTTTATTTTTCAAGTTAATTTCTCTATGACTTAACCATATACCATTTTCTTCCCTATATCATTGCAATGTCCCTCCACTTAGAATGTCACAAGATTATAACAACAACAACAATAATAAAAGCAACTACCATTTATTAAGCATGCACTACGTAAATATATTATAATTCTCACAGCAGTCTGTGTATTGGTCACAATCCCCTTTGCACAAATGAGGAAACCAAAGCCCAAGGAGACTTTCTCATGATCCTGAAGCTCATATGGGATGGAATAAGCCAAAATCAAACCCCAACATTTTGGGTTCCAAAATTCCCATTTTTCATCTTCCCAACAAACTTATGAGGTGGGTACTCATATTATCCCCCATTTATAAGGAAACTATAATTTTCCCAGGTTACACAGTAAGTGGAAGAGTTGGAATTCAAATTTAGGTGGTCTGGCTTCAGTTTTTGTGCTCTTAATCATTTGCTATACTGAGTTTACTCTGTTTTAGTGTTTCACTGGAATACAATATACATACCAAAACTGCATTTATCATAAATCAAACAACTCGATGAATTTTCACAAATTGAACACACCTGTGTAAACTAACCTCCAGCTCAAGAAACAGAACATTATCAGCAACCCCAAAGCCCCCCAAATGTTCCCACTGTCACTAATGCCTCCAAGGGGAACTGCTCTCCTAACTTCTAGCACCACAACTATAGTTTTTCCTATTCTTTAACTTTATACAAATGGAATTGTACAGTATGTTCTCTTTTGTGTCTGGCTTCTTTCCCTCAGCCTGATGTTTGTGAGATCCATCCATGCCTTTGATGCAATGGTAGATCATGCTCTGCCTTCAATAAGGACACATGTGAGGTGTTAGAAGTTCACCGATTTATGGTCCCTTTCTGGATGAATCGACAGTGTAGAAAGAGGAAAAATGTATGAAAACATATAAATAACAAAGTATTAACCATAATTCTGACTTAGCTTTATCAAAATCACTCCAAATTAGTGAAGGTCTAAAAAAGTAAAGATTGAAATCAATGAGATTTGTATGCTTATCTTTCCAACTATTTAGTAGGTAGAGAAGTTAACAAGTGTCCGATAAGAGAGCCGTCTTACTTTTGATGACAGTGGAATGCTTTATCAAATTATTCATTTACATCAACATAAAATTGACACTTTCTTTTCTTTTCACAGAACCAACAAAAATATTTTGGTACAAGACAATTGTTGAAGAACTTGTTGATGGCATTGTTGTCTCATCACAAATAAAAGATATTCACCAAAGACTAGCTTAAGGAGCATCACACAAAGCAGCCCGTGAAAACTAAGACAAACTGGGAACCATTTCATCTTAGTCGTGGGTATGGGATAAGCCATGTAATGCTCAGAGAGTCAAACTGAAAAAGAGCTGAAGACCAAGGGATGTATTTAAACAAGACTGATCTTTTAACAATGGAAAAAATAAACATCAGCAAGATATTTGGGGAGTTTTTTGCTCATATGCAATAAAGTCATATGAAGAGATCCACCTGCATTTTGGAGCTGTTAAATCTTTTGTGAATTTACCAAAAATGAGTACACTTCTGAATCAGGAGGTCTAATATTGAGGTTTTCTGTTCTGGCCTGAAGCAATCAACTTGGGTCAAGTGCTTGTCTGAACACTTGGTAAACACTTGGTAAACACTTATTGTTTACTAGATGGTAAATAATAAGAGAGAAACACTCCCTTCTAGAAGCCACAGTCTAGCTGGAGATGTGAGAGACACTCATGAAATAGTTCAATGGCATCGGACTATCACACAGCACCAAAATTGGTAGTACAGATGATAAAAGCCAAGGAAATTCACAGATAAGAGTTCAATATGGCCCAGAGAGGCCAGTGAAAAACCCATGAAGCTATAAATTAAGGTGACAATAATATAACATTTCATACTCATGAGTGAGCAAAAAGTAAAAAGACAATATCAAGAGTTGACAAGGATATGAAACAACTGGAACTCACATCTACTACTGATGGGAGTATAAATCAGTACCATCACTTTGGGAAACAGTTAGCATCATCTACTACAGTTGAAGAAGATACACTGTGAACCAGAAATTCCTTTCATTTACTTATTCCTTCAATAAATATTGAGCTGCTACTATATGCCATGCACTGTTCTAAGCACAAGGTTCCTATCTAAACTATCCTAGCTCGGCACCCTAGCAAAACCTGTGCACATGTGCACCAGGAATCATGTTCAGAAATGTTCATAGAAGCACTGATTATAATGGCAAAAAAATTTTTGAAAAGGTCTATCACCAATATTATGGATAAATAAATTGTGAATTCCTTCCTAAGGACAGAATTCAACACACCAGAGATAATTAATAAACCAGAACAAACAACAACAGGGATGAATTTTAGGAACATATTTTAAAAAGCAAGTTGCAGGATATATACATCAAGTTAAAAAAACATGTACCACTATAAAATAATGTATAGTCTAGTGATGCAAACAAGTGAGGTTAAACCAAAAAGAACAGCAAGTGAAATATAAACACAAAATTCAGGGAGCAAGAAGAGGAGGGGGAGGGTAGGAGCACACGAGCAACTCAGTGGTACCAGTAATGACAATGTTTTATTTCTAACCTGGGTGTGGTTCATGGGCATTTCTTGCATTGTTTTTCTTAATACCTTGTACATATTTGATAAGTATTCTCTTGTATCTATTCAACAATGCTTTTAAGTCCAATAAAGTGAAAAAGCTTGAATTTGGAAGGAAGGATTTGAATAGGCAGGCATGAAGCCAATATGACTGAAGGAAAAGTGATAGGATTGACCATGATATATGTGGAACCATGAAGTTGAATGTGGCAGCATGAAGAATTCACCTTGGAGGATGACAGAGATAAGATTAGATACACGGAAGAGGGTCAAACCATGGAGAGTCTTGAGAGCTTCTCCGAGGAGTATAGAATAACCTTAAGTTTCACAGGGAACTGTTGATAGCTTTAGGCTTAAGAGTAACCTATCAAGGGTTGAATACAAAAATTAATATGACCTCTGCATGCAAGATGGACTGGAGAGGGGGAAATAGAGACTAGAGATAAAGTAAGTAGGTTACTGCAGCAACTTAAGGATAAATTGAAATTTTTCTGGACCGAGATAAATCTGGGAGAAGTAAAGAATCTGAGAGACAGGATTTGGTTAATTATTAGATTTTAAAGAGCTAATCCAGGGTAAACAAAAGTTCTAAAATTTCAAGGTGGAATAAAAATTGTAAAGTTGGAGGGCGAGCAGACTTAGAAGATGATACAGCAAGCTGTTCATATATTGCATTTGATGTAACAATGAAGCACTCAACTGGAAATATCCAACAGAAAACCAGAGACACAAATGGACGATTGGCTACAAATTGCGCTAAGATGGATACGTATAGCACGGAAAACACAAAAGTCTTACTTGCTATGTAAAATTTGTTAAACACAGCAAAAATCCTAACCAACAGGTAAACATTCAAACGTTTAGAGATCATTTTTGAAATCACTTTCCAGCTAACAAAACTCTAGAAATTCAGAACTAAATATGATATTTTGAGGTATGAATTATCTCAACTCAAGAACCACAACAGAGAGGTCCTTTCCAGAATTGAGTCACACACAAAAACGCACATGCCATATTCAGAAAGGAAGCATGCGGAGTCTGTCTTGTAGGTCCCCATTCAACTCAAAAAACAATTTTTGCCTACTTACAATACGCAAGTACTGAAGTAAGGTAATATAGCTAAATTATCAAAGGTGTCATATAGAATTACACGGTTGCAAAAAGATCAAAGTTAATCCTAAAAGATTAACACCTAGGATTTCTCAAACAGAACTGAAAATATTTTCCTAATTCTCAAACAAAGCTGACGTGAATGACCATCTCTTTCAAGGTATGAGTCACTAGTTTTCTGGGCTACTTGGAGAAGTTTCAAAGATAATGATTTTTGAAGGTAATGAGCTTGTGGTACCTGTATGTCAACATATAATGAAATTTCATTTCTGGAGTCAGCAATGATAGATGGAAAAAACACATTGACAAAAGTGATTAAGAAGTTGAAGCTTAATGGATTAGTATAGTGAATTTTTCTGAAGTCAACAGTGTGAAAATGTTTGCAAAAGGTGTGGCAGAACATGGGATCACTAAAGAGTAACCATTCTTGCCCTAACAACAGTTTTGTTTTTCGTATAGACTAGACTAAATTTCAGAAAGTTTATTAATTTCCAAATGTAGTTATTTGTAATTTAGGCCAAAAGACATCTTAAAATGTATTAAACTTTTTAAAAAATTTTTTACTGAATAGACCAGCGGTGTAAGAAGCCAAAGAGGAACAAAGTCAAATTGAAGGGCCAAAAAAAACTAAAAGGAAATAAAAAATGTTCACAAATTTCAGAACACTTTATACCACAAATGAGCAAAGTATTGCAGACTACAGTCTTCAAGAAATCAGCAACTGTGTTAGGCACCAAACCAGAAAATGAATCATGCGCACTTTTATCTTAATACAAGATTACTTTTCATAGATAGCTCAAAACTTATTGATTGCTAACGATACAAAGTTATAGTTAAAAGAAAAATGGTAATAGAGCTAAACTATCAATGGCATCATATAGAATCATATAGGTGAAAAACGGATTGGTTCTGTCTTACTCAATCTTTATGATTAACACTGAGAATTTACCAAAGAGAATAGAAAATGTTTCCCTAATTCTCAAACACTGCTGACTTCAGTGAGCATATCTTCCAAGGCATGAGTAGCTAGTCTTGTGGTGGCTTGGGGAAGTTTCAAAGATAATGATTTTTGAGAGTGAAAACTACAGACCCAGCATGTTCTCCAAATGCTCAAAATTATTCATGGAAGTAGAAATATTATATTCACATAAAATGACATGATCTATAGATGTAACTAAGTTGCATTAAACTGAATAATTGCTGGTATGCCATATTAGTGTCTTTAATCTGAATACAGTCCCAGGCCCAAGAGGAAGATTGCCATTCTATCCTAAATATACACGGTAATCCCTAAGAGAGAAACTCCTCTCCTGGGTGCACAACAAGAAAGTTAAATCCAAGCCTTGCAATGAGCATTTCCAGAACTCAAAATGTATTTTCTTTTCTGCTTTATTTTCCCAAACCGCCCCCATACATAGTTGTATGTCTTAGCTGCAGGTCCTTCTAGTTGTGGGATGTGGGACGCTGCCTCAACGTGGCCTGACGAGTGGTGCCATGTCCACGCCCAGGATCTGAACCCTGGGCCGCTGCAGCAGAGCGCACGAACTTAACCACTCGGCCACGGAGCCGGCCCCTCAAAATGTATTTTTAAGAGAAGTTTAGCCATAACCAATTCATTTTCAAAACAAGGTATAAGTCAATAAAACATTGTCTACTCTGATATTTATTCATTTGTTCAAAAGCACTAAATAAGCATTAAGTCTAAGGGATTAGTGGGAAAACCCACTAAATTAGTGGGAGTTGAGCAGGTTTCAAAGAAACGTAAGACATGCACTTTTTGCCCTTGAGAAGTTCATGATCTAGTTAAGGAGAAAACAATTACCAAGCATTTTGAAGCTCACTTAAAGATTGTGGACAAATAAAATTTTTGTTGATCTATATATTTTAAATGCTGTTCATTTAATAGCCAAGATAGGATACTACCTCCTCCAAGCTTGTGGGGAAATATATTTAAAAACAAAAAAATTTTTTGTATAGCTAAAATTTCCTTTGTAAAATGTCACTTTATAAAAAGCCAAAATGTACCACTTCTGGGACTCCAGTTTTTATATATAAGCTTACTTAGAAGGGATCCACATGTATACACAAATGCAAGTGTACTACTAGCGATACACATGTGTCTTCCAAAGCTGTACAACAGTGCTGAGCAGCTGGAAGGTGCTCAGATCCTTGGAGACTGACTGGGAAGTTGAAAGCAAAGAAGACAAGAAGGATGGGGAGACAGAAGCAGATGCATCTGATTGCAGTAGTCAGGGAGCAGAGTCCAGCCCAGAGAAAGTTGGAGGGCTCTGCACTGGCAGCGGAAAACTAAGGACGCAATGGGCATCATGGAGAAGTAACAAGGCAGAAACGGGCATGGGATGTGGAGAGTCTGCTTCTGGAATAGGCACATTCATCTAGCCGGTGTGGGCAGTGGGAGGGCATTGCCTGAAAATAGAATTCAATAAATCAAGCCACTATGGGAAGACCCTAAGCAAAAATAGTATCCAAAGATGTATGAACTTTGGTTACTGATAAGAACTGCCTTTGAATGTAATCCACACAGGTCTCCTCACGCTGTCCACACAATCTGTCTGGAGAGGACAAAAGAGGAAAACCAAAGCTGGGTCCTTTCAAGGCATTTGAAACACACGAATGCTCAACTGAGGACTAGACTATTGCTACTGCAACAGTTATGCAGGGCACATATCCAGAACCAGGAAGCCACCAGCCCTGTTGTCAGAGAAGGTTCATGCTGAGACACAAGCTTGCTTAGGTAGGGTAGGGCTGAAAGATGAGCAGAGGAATTTCTGTAAACTCTCGCTTTCCCCATCATCAGCCATCCTCTGAGTTTTCTACTTACCACTTCTTCCACTTTACTACTTCTGTTCACCAGAAAGTACTCCATATGATGATCATACCATCTCTGGTAAGGGTTCAAATCTAGCATATAATGTCTTTCCATGTGGGCTCAAATATTCCCTCAAAAAAATACTTTTTTTAACCTATCCTGGATATTTCATCTAAATAGAAGTATAAGGGGCCGGCCCGGTGGCACAGCGGTGAAGTTCGCACACTCCACTTCTCGGCAGCCCGGGGTTCGCCGGTTCGGATCCCGAGTGCGGACATGGCACTGCTTGGCACGCCATGCTATGGTAGGCGTCCCACATATAAAGTGGAAGAAGATGGGCACGGATGTTAGCTCAGGGCCAGGCTTCCTCAGTAAAAAGAGGAGGACTGACAGTAGTTAGCTCAAAATAAATAAATAAACAGAAGTATAATACGTGTTCTTTCGTGTCTGGCTTCTTTCATTTAGCGTAATGTTTTCAAGGCTTATCCATGTTGTAGCACGTATCAGTACTTCATTCCTTGTTATGGCTGAATAATATTCCATTGGATGAATACACCACAATTTGTTTGTACTCTCATCTGTTGATGGAAATTTGAGTTATTTCCACCTTTGGGGTATTATTATTAGTGCTGCTATCCATAGAGACAGAAGGCAAATTGATGGTTATGTGGGCTGGGGGAACAGGGAAATGGGGAGTGACTGCTTAATAAGTACAGGCTTTCTTTTGAGGTGATGAAAACAGTTCAGAACTAGATAGATGTGTTGCTTATGCAACATTGTGAATGTACTAAAAGCCAATGAACTGTACATTTTTAAATGGTTAATTTTATGCTATATAAATTTCACCTCCATTAACTTTTTTTTAATTTCAAGGGAAAGCCTCCACTGCCACTTGCCTAAAATGTAGGTTAAACTACAAATAGGAAATGTTACATATTTTTAAATAGATTGCCTATAACATGTAGGCTATCCTTCACAGCCAATGTTGGACACTATGTCCTCGGTGAAGCTTATTGGGGAAACATAATTAAAAACACAATCTCCTTCCCACTCAGAAATTCTCTCCACAAAGGTAGTAGAGAAAGAAAACACTTTGATTGTTGAATAAGCATTAAACCAGAACACGATGTGCATCACAGGCAGTCCACTAAGAGATTGAGAGACAGAAAGATACCTCACTCCCTTATGTATCCAAGAAGATAGAACCCATCACACACACGTTCTCAAGATAAACGATAACTAGTCCTCAAGTAAGAGGACTTGACAGCACCATTTGTCACATGCAGTTCCTCCTAACTTTCCCTGGTAATTGGGGTCACCACCATCTAATAGGCTTTATATAAAGGAAAGACAAGTTCCTCATATCTTTATAACAGTAGTTTTGGAGAGAGGCAATCACCAAAGTTAGGCTCCTATCCGCCCACAGAAACTGAGAGACCAGGGTGCTATTTTCCTTGGATGTTGACATTCCAAAGATGTGGTTCCCAGGTCCTTGAGAAAGACATGCCTGGGTTGTAAAGCTGGCAAAAGGTTTATTTAGCTTTTAAAATGATTTACTTACATTTCAAAGATACAGAGAAAGAATTTACAACTATGAGTTTTCTAAAGTAAATGCTCTAAGAAAAAGGGGTGAGGGAATGTCTCTTCCCTTATTTTCAACAGGGAGATTAGGCCTCTTATTTTTAATTTGCATTTATCCTTACAAGCCTTCTCTGATCCCCTTGGCAAAAAGTAATTACGCCTTGTCAGCATCATAGCAGAGTAAGCTGTTCCCTTTGTCTCTCCCCACTTAAGTCACAATTAAATGGACATTCAATAACCAATAGAGGACTCCCACACAGCACAAAAGGATGCCTGAGAGATCCATGCAGCTGTACATCTGAAGGTGGGTGAACTGGATTCCAAGGAAGCACTGAAACTAGATGAGCATACCTCTCCTTCTCCCTGGTAGCAATGAGCCAGGTTGCAGAGCCTCACACAGCAGCCAAGAGTGACTGTAACAGTGGGTGGGGGTAGCCTGGAGTGGTAGGAAGACCCATGTGATAGCCCACCATTCCATAGTGGTCCCACCCATGAGAATGCTCCCCAATGAGTGGCAGAGCTCAGCCCCAGTAAGGGAGCCCTGTCCACCAATGACAGTGATCAGCACAACTGTAAGAGGAGGTGGGGACAGCCTGGCACACACGCAAACACCTTCAGAAGGGTAGCCCAGCCTGCAGGAGTGCCCACTGTGCCACAGCAGCCCTGCCCATGGGGATGCTCCCCACTGAGTGGCAGCAGCTCAGCTCCCACAAAGGAGCCCTGCCCGTCAAGCACAGAGGCTCAGCCAAACCACCTGAGAGTGCATGGCTGGCCCACACCTGTGCAACCCACCTGCTGAGCACAGAGGCCTCGCCCCAACGGGAGCAACCCACCAAGTGACTGTGGCCAGCCCGTGGAAACACAGGGAAGCCCTACCTGCACAACTTTCAGCAGACAGGGCAGGGTCAGAAACACAGCTCCTGTTCCCTCCCCACCCACCCCCCAGCAGTGGCAGGTGGAACCTGTGACCTGATATTACCCCAAATATGTCAGCAAAGGATCACTTCATCAAACACTATGAAAAACTACAGTATCACTTCAGAGGAGAAGGAAACTGACAAGTCTCCAGAAACCAATCCTGAAGTCTCAGAAATTTATAATCTAAATGACAAAGAATTTAAAACAGTGGTCATAAAGAAACTCAACAAGTTACAAGAAAACTCAGAAAGTCCAGTGAGCTCAGGAATAAAATTTATGAGCAGAAGAAATATTTCACCAAAGAGATTGAAGACCTTTAAAAAAGCTATACAGAAATTCTGGATATGAAGAACACAATTAATGAGATAAAAAATAATCTAGAAACCATAAAAAATAGAGCTGACATTATAGAGGACAGAACTAGTGAATTAGAGGACAGAAATATAGAAATGCTTCAGGTGGAGGAGGAGAGAACTAAGATTTTTTTTAATGAAGAAATTATTCAAGAAATATGGAACTCAATTAGGAAAAGCAACATAAGGATTATAGGTACTCCAGAGGGAGAAGAAAAGGAGAAAGGAGCAGAGAGCTTGTTTAAAGAAATAATAGTTAAGAACTTGCCAAACCTGGGGAAGGATCCAGACTTACAAGTACAGGAAGCCAATAGAACTCCTAATTACATCAATGCAAAAAGACCTTCTCAAAGGCATATAGTATTAAAACTGGCAAAAGTCAATGACAAAGAAAAATATTGAAGGCAGTAAGGCAGAAGAAAAGGAACCTCTATCAGACTTTCAGCAGATTTCTCAGCAGAAACCTTACAGGCCAAGAGATAATGGAATGATATTCAGAATACTGAAAGACAAAAACTTTCAGCCAAGAACACTCTATCCAGTGAAACTATCCTTCAGATACACTGGAGAAATAAAAGCTTTCCCAGATAAACAAAAGCTGAGGGAGTTCATCGCCACTAGACCTCCCTTACAAGAAATGATGAAGGAAGCCCTCCTGCCTGAAACAAAAAGGCAAACGTTTAAAAAGCCTTGAGCAAGGAGATAAACAGACAGACCAAATTAGAAAATTTCAGCTCTCTATCAGAACAGGTTAGCAAACACTTAAATATAACATAAAAGATAAAGGGAAGGAAAGCATCAAAAATAAATATAAACACTTCAATTTAGTCACAAACTCACAACACAAAAAGGAATAATTTGTGACAACAATAACTCAGAAGGGGAAGAGGAAATGGATGGAACCTACTTAGGCTAATGGAGAGAAGAGGCTATCAGAAAATGGACTATCTCATCTATGAGATCTTTTATACAAACCTCATGGCGATCACTAAACAAAAAATCAGAGCAGAGCCACAGATCACAAATAAACAGAAAACCACCAAACTGAAATGATAGTCAGAAACACAAGGGAAAAGAAACAATGGAAATATAGAAGAACTGGAAAACAAGAGATAAAATGGCAGTACTAAGCCTTCACATATCACTAATCACTCTAAATGAAAATCCATTGAATTCTCCAATCAAAAGATACAGAGTGGCTGGATGGATTAAAAAACAAGACCCAACAATATGCGGCCTCCAGGAAACATATCTCAGCTCTAAAAACAAATGTAGGCTCAGAGTGAAGGGATGGAAGACAATATTCCAGGCAAATGGCAAGCAAAAGAAAACAGGTGTTGCAATACTTATATCAGACAAAGCAGACTTCAAGACAAAAAAGACAATGAGAGACAAAGAGGGGCAGTATATAATGATAAAAGGAACATTCCACCAAGAGGACATAATATTTATGAATATATATGCACCTAACACAGGAGCACCAAAGTCCATAAAGCAACTATTAATAGACCTAAAGTGAGAAACTGACAACAACACAATAATAGCAAGGGACCTCAACACCCTCCTTACGTCGACAGATAGATCATCAAGACAGAAAGTCAACAAGGAAATAGTGGACTTAAATGAAACACTAGACCAGATGGACTTAATATAGATAGAACATTCCATTCAAAAACAGTAGAATACACATTCTTCTCAAGTGCACTTGGAACATTCTCAAAGATAGACCACATGTTGGAAAACAAGGCAAGCCTCAATAAATTTAAGACGATTGAAATCACATCAAGCATCTTTTCCAACTACAATGCTATGAAACTAGACATCAACTACAAGAAAAAAGCTGGGAAAGTCAAAAACATATGGATACTAAACAACATCCTACTGAACAACCATTGGATAAATGAAGAAATCAAAGGAGGGACCAGCCCAGTGGTGTAATGGTTAAGTTTGTGCACTCTGTTTTGGTAGCGCAGGGTTCATGGGTTTGGATCTCGGGTGCGGACCTACACACCACTCATGAATCCACACTGTGGTGGTGTCCCACACACAAAATAGAGGAAGACTGGGATGGACATTAGCTCAGAAACAATTTTCCTCAAGCAAAAGAGGAAGATTGGCAACAGATGTTAGCTGAGGACCAATCTTCCTCACCAAAAAAATAAATAAATCAAAGGAAAAATCAAAAAATACCTGGAGACAGCTGAAAATGAAAATACAACATTCCAACTCTTATGGGATGCAGCAAAAGCAGTTCTAAAAGAGAAATTTACAGCAATATGGGCCCACCTCAACAAACAAGAAAAATCTCAAATAAGTAATCTTAAACTACACCTAACTGAACTAGAAAAAGAAGAACAAATAAAGCCCAAAGTCAGCAGAAGGAGGGAAATAATAAAAATTAGAGCAGAAATAAATGAAATAGAGGCTAAAAAAAAACAGTAGAAAGGATCAATGAAACTATGAGCTGGTTCTTTGAGAAGATAAACAAAATTGACAAGCCCTAGCCAGACTTACTAAGAAAAAAAGAAAGACAGCTCAAATAAATAAAATTAAAAATGAAAGAGGAGAATTTACAATGGATACCACAGAAATACAAAGGATTATAAGAGAATACTATGAAAAATGCCAACAAATTGGATAACCTAGAAAAAATGGATAAATTCTTAGACTCATACAACCTCCCAAAAGTGAATCAAGAAGAAATAGAGAATTGGGCCAGACCTGGTGGCTTAATGGTTAAGTTTGGCACACTCTGCTTTGGCAGCCCAGGTTCAGTTCCCAGGCACAGACCTACACCCTACACCACTCGTCTGTCAGTGACCACGCTATGGGGTGGATCACATACAAAAAAAAGAGGAAGATTAGGAGCAGATGTTAGCTCAGGGAGAATCTTCCTCAGCAAAAAAAAAAAAAAGAAAAAAGAAACAAAGAAAAGAAAAGGAATAGAGAATCTGAATAGACCAATCACAAGTAAAGAGATTGAAACAGTAATCAAAAACCTCCCAAAAAACAAAAGTCCAGGACCAAATGGCTTCTCTGGAGAATTCTACTAAACATTTAAAGATGATTTAATACCCGTCCTTCTCAAACTATTCCAAAAAATTGAAGAAGATGAAATGCTTCCTAACTCATTCTATGAGGCCAAAATTACCCTGATATCAAACCAGACAAGGACAATACAAAGAAGGAAAATTACAGGCCAATATCACTGATGAACATAGATGCAAAAATCCACAATAAAATATTGGCAAATTGAATACAGCAATACATTAAAGGGATCATACAGCTTGATAATGTGGGATTTATACCAGGGATGCAGGAATGGTTCAACACCCACAAATCAATCAATGTGATACACCACATCAACAAAATGAGGAATGAAAATCACATGATCATCTCAATAAATGCAGGAAAAGCATTTTACAAGACCCAACATCCATTTCTGATAAAAACTCTCAGGGCCGGCACTGTGGCCCAGTGGTTAAGTTCGCGCACTCCACTTCAGCGGCCCAGGGTCTCCCCAGTTCGGATCCTGGGAGCGGACATGGCACCGCTCGTTAGGCCACGTTGAGGTGGCGTCCCACAAAGCACAACTAAAAGGACTCACAACTAGAATATACAACTATGTACTGGGAAGCTTTGAGGAGAAAAATCAGAAAAAAAGAAAAAGAAGATTGGCAACAGCTGTTAGCTCAGGTGCCAATCTTTTAAAAAAAAAACTCTCAAAATGGTTAGAGAAGGAAAGTACTTCAAAACAATAAAAGCCATATTTAACAAACTCCCAGCCAATCTCATACTTAACAGTGAAAAACTGAAATCCATTCCTCTAAGAACAGGAACAAAACAAGGGTGCCCACTCTCACCACTCCTATTCAGCACAATACTGGAGGTTTTAGCCAGAGAAATTAGGCAAGAAAAAGAAACAGAAGGTATCCAAATTGGAAAGGAAGAAGTGAAACTCTCACTATTTACAGTGGCATGATTCTATACATAGAAAACCCTAAAGAATACATCAGAAAACTATTAGAAATAATTAACAACTACAGCAAAGTTGCAGGGTACAAAATCAACTTAGAAAAATCAGTTGCACTTCTATACACTAGTAATGAACTAGCAGAAAGAGAAGTCAAGAATACAATCCCATTTATAATCACAACAAAAAGAATAAGATATCTAGGAATAAATTTAACCAAAGAGGTGAAAGACCTATACACTGAAAACTATAAAACATTATTGAAAGAAATTGAAGAAGATATAAAGAAATGGAAAATATTCCATGCTTATGGATTGGGAGAATAAACATAGATAAAAATGCCAAAATTAACTAAAGCAATCTACAGATTCAATGCAATCCCAATCAGAATCCCAAAGCTATTCTTCATGGAAATAGAACAAAGAAACCTAAAATTTATATGGAACACCAAAAGACCCCAAACAGCCAAAGCAACCCTGAGAAAAAAGAACAAAGCTGGAGGCATCACAATCACTGACTTCAAAATACATTACAAAGGTATAGTAATCAAAATAGCACAGTACTGGTACAAAAACAGACACATAGATCAATGGAACAGAATTGAAAGCCCAGAAATAAAACCACACATCTACAGACAGCTAATCTTCAATAAAGGAGCCAAGAACATACAGTGGAGAAAGAAAAGTCTCTTCAATAAATGGTGTTGGGAAAACTGGACAGCTACACACAAAAGAATGAAAGTAGATTATTATCTTACACTATACACAAACATTAACTCAAAATGGATTAAAGACTTGAATGTAAGACCTAAAACCATAAAACTCCTAGAAGAAAATATAGGCAGTACACTCTTTGACATCAGTCTTAGCAGCATCTTTTCAAATACTATGTCTACTCAGGCAAGGAAAACAAAAGAAAAAATAAACAAATGAGACTACATCAGACTAAAAGTCTTCTGCAAGGCAAAGGACACCATGAACAAAATAAAAAGACAACCCACCAACTGGGAGAAAACATTTGCAAGTCGTATATCTGACAAGGGGTTAATCTCCAACATATATAAAGAACTCATACAACTCAACAACAAAAAACCAAACAACTCGATCAAAACATGGGCAGAGGATATGAACAGACATTTTTCAAAAGAAGATATATAGATGACCAACAGGCACATGAAAAGATGTTCAACATCACTGATTATTAGGGAAATGTAAATCAAAACTACAATGAGATATTACCTTTCACCTGTCAGAATGGCTATAATTACCAAGACAAAAAAATAACAAATGTTGGAGAGGATGTGGAGAAAAGGGAATTCTCATATACTGCTGGTGGGAATGCAAACTTCTGCAGCCCCTATGGACCACAGCATGGAGATTTCTCAAAACATTAAAAATAGAAGAAGAAATACCATACAATCCCCCTATCCTACTACTGGGTTATTTATCCAAAGAGCAAGAAATCAACAATTCAAAGAGACTTATGCACCTCTATGTTCATTGCAACATCATTCACAAGAGCCAAGATGTGGAAGCAATCCAAGTGCCCACCAACTGATGATTGGATAAAGAAGATGTGGTATATATATATATATATATATATATATATATACAATGGAATACTATTCAGCCACAAAAAAGACAAAAACATCCCATTTGCAACAACATGGACTTTGAGGGTATTATGTTAAGTAAAATAAGCCAGAGAGAGACAAACATCATATGATTTCACTCATATGTTGAAGATAAACAAATACATGGATAAAGAGAACAGATTAGTAGTTACCAGAGGGGAAGGGGCAGGGGTGAGCAAAAGGGGTAAAGGGGCACATATGTATGGTGATAGATAAAAACTAGGGTATTGGTGGTGAGCACGATGCAGTCTAGACTGAAACTGATATATAATAACGTACATCTGAAATTACAAAATGTTATAAACCAATATGACCTCAATAAAATAATTGAAAAAAAAAAAGTAACTACTCCATCCTTGGAGGTGCCTCTCTGTAGCACTCCCCACTTATTACCTCGAATTGAAACAATTTTGACAGTATCAGTATCTGGTTCCTTTCTGCATCCTTCATGGTACCCAGAATACCACCCAGAGCCAACACTCAGAAAAATCCCTAGACAACTGCAGAGGACCTTATGGTGATGGAAATGTTCTGTATCTTGACTGTATCAATGTCAACATCCTGGTTGTAATATTGTCCCTTAGTTTTATAAGATGTTACAATTGGGAGAACTCAGTGAAGTGAATGTGGGATTTCTCTGTACTATTTCTTACAACTGAATCTACAATTATCTGAAAACAAAGTTTAATTAAAAATGAAAAAGGCCCTTCAATGAATAAACACATATGTATTATTAACCACTGAATAATAGTGACAGAATACTTTAAACAGAAACATGGACAAAGCTGAAGAGAAGAATATTCACAGCTGCATTCAGGGGAAGAGTTGAGCAGGATTAAGGGGCCTTTAGGAAAATTTGGGGAATACCTGTCAGGATGCTAAAATGTGCTGTGCAAGGCAGAAAGCCTGTGAGAATGGCCTAAGTAAAAAATTTTTAAACAAAATAAAAAATTTTTGGAAGACAGAGAAAAAGAAGACAACAAAGATAAAAGCCAGGAAAAGATGACTACAAGGCAAGGGATTCAATTGTCTAGAATAAACTAAGACTGGACTCTCCAGGACACTTAACAGAAGGCAGCAGGGACAAGGTCATCAGTTAGAGACAGAAGATTTAGAAAAATCAGTATTTCGAAGATAGGAAGGGAAGTGAAGGAAACACCTGCCAAATTGGTGAGGGAGATGTATTTAGGACCCAACAAAGCCTTCTCTTCCTAGGATCAGAAAAGAAAGGCGAATATTGTAAGTCAAGTGGTGGGTGGGTGCACAGTTTTAGCCTAAGAACCACAACTTCAAAGGTTGGGACTTAATTAAGGCACCTTCAGACAAAAAGGGAGACGGAGAAAAGGAAATTGAATTGCTGAATAGTTTTGTTTAGTGCTTAGAGTCTGCAAAGGTAACAATATAACAACATGAATTGTATTTGTAACACACTGAAACTGTACAGAGTAATTGATCCTAAAATGTCCTCACCCTCTACTCACGCTACTTTTTGAGCCTGAAACATCTGTGTGTTGGGCTGCTGTGAACAAGGTAGGAAGGGGAAGCGCTGCGAAAGATGCCAGAGAAAATAGGACACAAAGGCAAAGTCCTTGTTTAGAGAAATAACTCTGCCTTTTACTCTTGAGTTACAGCAGCAAAGAATGAATTCAGTATCTACCATGAACACGTGAGCCTGTGTGCGTACTATACCCTGCTTCATCACTCCATCTGAAATGTGTGTGCAGGACACATGGAAACGCATGTGAGCATTACTCATGCTCCTTGGAACGTGCTGAAAAATGCTGACAAACACGTTCCAACACAAATCTCTGCCTAATTATATGCTTACCTGATACGTGAAACACAAGATTAAACCATACCATGTGCCGGCATGCTCCTATAAGTAGAAAAATCAACAATACAACTAAAAGGGGACAAACCAGGAAAATAAAGGCCTGTCACTTACAACAATTTTTTTAAGTACAAAAAAAGATCCATCTTTATTTGATGACTAATTATGCATCTATAATCCTATTAAAATGCATGACTGATTAAAAAGACAGACTCACAATATCCTAAGCTGCTAAAGAAATTACACCTAATAAACAAAATAATACCCCAGCTCTACGAATTATCCCCCAAATCAAAAAATCAGTTGGACTGATACATCTGTCCAAAGAAAAGAGATTCCTATTTACAACTGCCTGGAGGAGAAAGCCATTTAATAGAAA
Organism: Equus quagga; assembly: GCF_021613505.1. Classification (NCBI taxonomy): domain Eukaryota; kingdom Metazoa; phylum Chordata; class Mammalia; order Perissodactyla; family Equidae; genus Equus; species Equus quagga. Next base: position 94,725,624 of record NC_060277.1, on the reverse strand, counting down.
ACTGTGTTGCCATCAGTTGTATCTGGTATGTTTTTTAGAATAAAACCTAACCACAATATTTATGTGTAGGACAGGAGAACATTAAATGGGTTAAGATGTGACCCTTGTATACAATAAAATTAGGAATTTTAAAAGTTGCCCAAGTGCATTGCATAAAAAGTGCATACATATGTGTCCAAGCGCATTGCATAAAAATAATTGAGCCCATTCTTTTCCTTTCAAAATTTGTTTCCCTCCTTAAAGCAGCAAGCCAATCTTAAGTACAAGCTGGTTAGAAAAGATGTTATTTATGTCAAAGGTTAATGCCAAAGTCCCCAAAATCTACCAAGATGGAGGATGTGTGCATGCCTGACTTGCTTGGATGTATAAACACTGAAAATGGGGCGAGCGTGAGGGTTTGAACTACGGTTCTTATCTGTCTCCTAGTACTCCACTCCCTGCCCCTCACCTCCTTCAAGCAAATAGGTCACTCTGGGTTCATCGCCTGAGGGGAGAGTGAAACAAAAACCAAGTCCTTGGTCTTAGAATGAGGAGGACTCAGGGCCCAGGCAAAACATTCAGAAGAAACATCATTCCATCTGCACATGTTTATTGTCTGCCATGTCCGTGCCAGGCACAGAGCTAGACAGTGGTGACAGAGCCATAAACAAGGCAGACAGGTCTCAGGGCTTGCATTCTAGAATAGAACCCTGACGAACAGAAGAGCTTCCCTTAACTGAAGGGAGAGGGGAGAAAGGAGAAGCAGTGAGACAGAGGCAGCGGAGGGTCCTTGAGAGAGGAGCCCCAGGCCATGCTTCTGAGTCAGAGCCCCTGCAAAGCTGCAAAACAGGAGGTTAGTTGGGGACCCAACCGCTCAGGAGCACTGCGCCCTGGTTTTTGGATTGTGGCCCCAGGAAAGGGACAAGAGCCAAATAGATTACGGTTGCGCAGTGTGTCTGGGCAGATGGAGCCACAAACAATCTACCTGGCATTTCCATGCCACTGGCACACGGAAGCATCAGAGTGATTCTCACGCCTTTGAGTGTGGAAAGAAGTATGGAAGAGAGCATCTGGATGCTGTAAGGCCAAACACAAGCTTAAACAAATAGGCTTAATTCTCCCTGTTGAACTAAGAGAAGAGACAACCCTCCCAGTCCCTTTTCTTAGAGCTTTTACTTTAGAAACTTCGTAATTGTAAATTCTTTCTCTGTCTCTTTAAAATATAAGTAAATCTTTTTAAAAGCTAAGTAAGCCTTTGGCCAGCTTTACAACCCAGGAATGTCTTTCTCAAGAACCTAGGAACCATATCTTTGGAATGTCAACATCAGAGGAAAATAGCACCCGGGTCTCCCAGTTCCTGTGGGAAGGTAGGAGACTCTCTCCAAACCTACCTCCCATTATAAAGTGTTGTTTCCCTTTATATGAAGCCCATTAGCTAACACAGACGGTGACCCCAATTGCCAGGGAAAGTTAGGATGAACTCTGCATGACAAATGGTGCTGTCAAGTTCTCTTACTTGAGGACTAGTTATCATTTATCTTGAGAACAGGGATGTAATGGGTTCTGTCTGCTTGGCTGTATAAAAGGGTGAGATTTCTTTCTGTCTTCGCAATCTCTTAGCGGATTGCCTGTGATGTGCATCGCATTCTGGTTTAATGTTTATTTAATTATAAAAGTGTTTTGTTTCTCTGCTACCTTTATGGAGAGGATTTCCCGGTTGGGAGATTTTGTTTTTAATTGTTTCCCCAACAATGAGAATGGGACAAGTGGGAAGAATAATAATTGACTTAGTGAACACAGACTTGGACAGATCCATCAAGGACGATACAGGCCCCCTAGTCACAACTACAGAGGGTCCCCAAAACTTAGATGCATCACTTTGGAGAAAAGGCAGGAAGTCCCATTGAGGAGATTTAATTATACATCCTCTACGGAATGGGAGCCCAGAATAAAGATTGATTTGTTAAAGAAAAATCAAGCAATGTATATGTCTTCTCTACCTGAGGCTATGGACTTGCCAGAGTTTAAATTTGGGAGTCTTACTTCACATTTAACAACCCACCTCCTCTGGGTGAAGCATGAGAGGGAAATGAGCGGAAGGAAACAACGTTTATAACAGTGATTCTCAGACTTTGCTGCATATTAGTCTCACCCAGGAAGTTTTTAAAATTCTGATGCCCAGGCAACATCCCGATCTAATTAAATCAGAAGGGGGGGGGGGGGGGGCGGCATCACTAGTTTTTAAAGTTCTCTAAGTGATTTCAATGTGCAAACAAGTGTGAGAACCAGTGATTTAAACTGGCACTTCTCAAACTTTAGTGTGCACCCAAATCACTTAGAGATCTTGTTAAAGTGCAGCTGCTGATCTAACAGGTCCGGGGCGGGGCCTGGGAGTCTGCATTTCTAACAAGTTCTCACTCTAAGTAGCAGAGATTTGAAGACCTCTATTACGTGCCAAGTGTTCTACTTCTGGTTACTAAGAAGTTTCAAATTAGGTATGCTCTGAAGGGTAGGCTCTGGAGTCAGACTGCCTGGCTTTGAATCTTGGCTCTGCACCTTGTTGTACTTCTGTATCCTTATCTACAAAATGAGAATGGTGATAATGGTAACAACCAATGACAGTGGTAGTGGTATGAGGCATGCATCATTAATTTCATTTTACAGATGAGGAAGTTGAAGTTCAAAGAGCATCAGTACACTCCCCAAGCTCACTTTGCCGCTACCTGGTAGGCAGAGGCTTGAACCCAGGTCCTTCCCACTACATCATGTGGCTTTAAGGGTCTGGACTTAATCTAATTATCTTCCTCCCTTCCCTGTTCTGATCATGGAACCGCAGATGTCCTAGCTGCAGAGAGTGTAAATCTGAGTCATCTCTGACCTCTCCACCCTTTCCCTTCATAATCAGTTGCCACTTGCTAAAACTCTCTGATTTCAGGCATGCTCCCTCTGCTCAGTTCCCATGGCATTACTCAAATTCACTTTCCCACGATCTCTCACTCTGAACTTCAAAAATAGCTTTATGTTTCTTTTCACGAACAGCGGTTCTGTAATTAGTGTCCTTACTCTGAAATCTTTCACACTATTCCCAAATTAATCTGACCATGTGACCATTATGATTCCTCATGTCATAAACCAGCAATGACTCTCCATTACCTACCAAATAAAATCCAGCCTTCATAGCCTGCCTTCCCATGATCTGGGCCTGAGCCATTTTTTTTTTCTTTTTTTTTACTGTTGCTTCTATAATGCCTTCTGCATCTTTTCTTCCCACCACATGCCCTAGGAGGTCACCTCTCCTCTTCAGAACTCCTCTAGCACTTTATCTGCACCCAGCACACTGCTGTGCAGACAGTAGCCCTCAAATAACCGAATGAATGAATGAATGAATGGCCTTCGGTCTTGAATTCTAATTCCCAAGGACCTGGGGACTCACTCTCATGAATGTCCCTAGAGATGGTGTCCTCAACCTCAGCATTTTGGGAGTTGTGATGTGTGTTACAATGAATTTGTTCCTATTAATAAAGTACAACATTTTCAAGTGATTTCTTTTTCTAATAACTAGAGTGGATTCAAGATGATCCCTATAAGAATGACATCCTTCCTTATTTGCATTGCTAAGATTTCTGAAGCTACGGGAATGCCCGGCACAGACTGGGCTGGCCAGCAGTGAATTAATTCAGAAATTAAAGGAGGACGATGCACATCCAAAGGCCCTGTGAGTGCTAGAGCCAAAGATTGATTATTTCCTGAACTACGCTCTAGATACAATCTCAGCCAAGTCACTCTACAAATAACAATGATAGATCTATTCTCGAAAATATTTCAGTCACACCTGGCAACTAGATGGCCAGATTAAACAAAGAATTTAGGTTAGGAGAGAGAGAATGCAGAGGCAGACAGGGCAATATAAGAAATACAGAGAAACAAGCAAAGTTCTAATCCCAAGGATGCCATTACATTGCCATATGACCTTGGGCAAGACGCCTTAACCTCTCCTGCCTCAGGCTTGGCATCTTTACAGATTACAAAATGACAGGGATTGTGAAGACTGGATGGAATGACAGATGTAAAGGTGCTTTTTAAAGTTAGAAGAGCTGCACAAATGTTATATTTACAAGTGTGAGTTGTCATTAACCATATGTTTACTAATGAGGGAGCAACCCCACGATAAATCTTACCGCGGTGAATACACCCTGTGCAGGGACCATCTGGTTCCATTTCTTCAACCTTATTAAAACGTGGGAAATTTTAACTCTCAGCTCTCATACTCTATTAGCATTTATCTCTAGCTATAGCTTCACCTATAATATGCCTTCAGGAATTCACCTCAGTACGTCAAGCCCTGCTGTCAGGCCAGGAGCTGGCCAGGAGCCACACAATACCCATTTGAGAGAAATACAGTCAAACAGTGCTGTGGCTAATGACAACTGTCAACTTAATCTGATGGTAGCTTTTTCCCATAACTGTCAGAATATTCAATATTTACAACATATTCTAATGCCCCTACCTTAGGATTTCTGTTTAAATAATCCAAATGGTGAGAAAAATTGTAAAAGAACAGTTTAGCTATCATGTTTTGGGCCCAGATTTATTCCACGCAATATCTTCAGAAAACAAAATATAATTTTCCTTGTTATGCCCCATTTCCTTTCTACAAGATGAATTAATTTTTCCCCCAAAAGTGCTCAGTTTTACAGAGAACCAATTTAGAAATACTGAGGATGTTTTCATTTTCCTGTTCCTTTATGGAGAGTCTGACATTTCTACGATACCAAAAACAATAGGAGAAAAGGGTTTACCTATTATTTGAATAATTGATTAGAAACACGGGAATTTCCATGGCTTCTGAAAAAGGAGCTCTGCGTCTTTAAGGCTCCACAGGCTGTCTCCGCTGGCGACGCAGACAAAGCAGGCTCTGCCGCAGCGACTCAGCCTATCGATAAGGTTCAGTTAGCCAAGGTGGAGGATGGGAACAGAATGGAGCTGTCCCAGCTACTCAATGAGATCAGGGCACACTATGAAAAGCTCCTCACCAGAAATCAGATAGAGACCGTGCTCTCAACAAGGATCCAGGTAATGATTTCATAGACAGGCACCTTCCAGGATAAGGAGACAATCCATGTCTATCCAATTCCTGCCCCGGCCTCTCTGAGGTACAGTATTTCCTTTTCAATGCAGCATATACTGGGGAAGGAATTTAGCTGTTACTGCAGTGTGACTGGGGCTACAGGGGAAAATGCTATGATTATACTGTCAAACTAGCAGCAGATAAATGTCGATTGATGCATTTGATTTTTATGTAAATTACGAGGTGACTATCATTAACAAAACATGGGGTCAACATACAATAAAATGGTTCACTCTAACCTCTTTTAGACATCCTTCAGGAAGGAAGCATTTCAAATACCCTTCAAAGATATTACGGAGTTATTTATAGAGATTACGTAAATAACATGTTTAAAATGACAAGCTTTATGGTAAGATTTATTAGCTTGCACACTTTGTAGAGAAAAAGCTAAGTAAAATAGGTCTAAAAGGTTTCCATCATCTTTGTAATGAGTTCAGTTTTATACCAGATTGTTATAAATAGAAATCATCTGAGTATGTGAACATAGCATTTAGGAACAATGATATAAATTGGAATGATCAAAATTCCCCAAATTGATAATGACTCTCTACTTAGATTATAGATTTTTGCTTTTGTACTATAAGATGAGAAATGGTTATTTCCAATACTAAGCATGCAATATTTAAGTATTGAAAAAAGAGAGTGCCCAGGTAAATAAGGGCTAACTCCTGATTTCATAGACTTACTTTGTTTTAAAGTGAAAATCACCTTTAGCAATTAATTAAGGTCTCTAATCTTTAAACAAACGTACAAATATTTTAGAAACAAAGATTCAGAATTTCAGGGATTTTTTTTTTTTTTTAGTTTACCTATTATATCTGAGTTCAAATTCTATTCCAAGTACCCAGACAGAGCAAAGAGTTTACTGGAGAATATAACTAAAAGGAAAAAAATATTGTTGGGAAATCATAGGTCTTCATTCCGTTAACAATTCACCTTTAGTAACATTATAAATTTCACCTTTGGGTAACATTTTCAGTCTTCATAAAGAATGGTCAGTATCCTAGATTAAGCAAAGTCACTGGGATATTTGATTTAAGTGTCGGAATAGTTCACTTATCTTTTACAGAAGAAAAAAATTTAATAGATGAAAATTTCTGAAAATTATAAACCAAAAAACATTTTCTTTTGCAGCAGTAAAAATAAAAGTTATTTAGTTTACAAGTCACAATGCTGAAATGAATAAATTAAAGTGAAAAAGCAAGACTACAGTAAGTTTCATTCAGAGTCATTTTAACATAAACCTACTTTAGAGGATTTTCTTTAAAGAAGTCAGGAAGTCAGCTGGAATAAATTCAAGAAAGCCTCATTAATTGCTACAAAATAAGGAAACATAAGCTATTTTAGTTACTTTTTCTGTAGAACAAACCACCCCAAAACTTAGTGGCTTAAAACAGCCATTGTATCCCTGCCATGATTTTGTGGGTTGACTGGGTTCAGTGGGGGTGATTCTTCTGGGACATATGACATTGGCTGGACTGCAGTCATCTTGGGGCAAAACCTAGCTGGGACATCCAAGGTGGCTCACTCATGTGTCTGGCACCCTGGCAGGAGATATCTGGAAGTCTGGCTCAGCTGAGACAACGAGGCCTGTTTCTCTCTTTCTCCATGCGGCCTCACGGTCTCTGTCCCTCTGGCCTCTCTACATGATCTCTCCCACTGGGTATCCAGACTTCTTGTATGTTGGATCAGGGCTCCCAAAAGCAAAGAAGTGGAAGTTGTCCAGGACTTCCTATGGTTTAGGCCTAAAACTGGCACTTCTGCCACATTCTACTGGCTAAAGCAAGATGCAGGGCAGCCCAGATTCAGTGTGGAAGGGGACCAAACAAGTACATGAATTTTGGGAGATGTGGTTCATTGGAGGCCATCTTTGGAATCCAGCTACCACACAACCTTGCTGTGGTTCCACACTCAAAATCAAAAGACCAGTAGATATCAGCATTTTTATGCTCTGCTATTTCCTAAATTCCTGACATTCTCTTCTGTCATTGCTCTGATATGTGCTTCTGCTTGCCTTTACCAAGTGACGCTAAGAACAAGTGACAGAATAAACCAAAAGAACATGGGAATTTTGTTCTCTAATACCTTGCCCTAAACTATATTCATTGACTCCAACGTATCCTTTTAAAAAAATCTATTGTATCATCAAATTAATTTTTTTATTTTAAAACACATTTTTGTAAAAAGTTGTCATTTTGCTTCAAAATACTACAGTCAATTCCACGCATTGCTCCTATTGCTCTTGGGGCCAAATGTTAAGAGTTCTGTCAAAAGACAATTTAATTCCAACATCAGCATAAAAACATTTACAGACGAAACAATATTCCTCTTGTTATTTAATATGAGGACATTTAGAAAACAATCTTTAAAGATGTCATTTTTGCTACTACCCTAGATAGCCAAGATTAACATTCCTTCTAAGAAGAACATTTTTTATAAAGGTAAATCAACAATGTGTTTTCTTAATACTGAAGTCTATTTTAGAACCTCTAATGCCTTAATTCTCTAAATTATTCATAATATACTTTCCAGCAGTATTTACTCCTTGTCCATACACCCAGTCCCAGAATTGATCAGTTTAGGATTTATAGCTGCTTTTTATAAAGCAACCTACAGGAAAATATGGGAGGGAAATAGTAGCAAATTTTCAATTTGTCTTCCTTAATGATATCATAAATAATGGAAAGTTAAGAATCAGAGGTCTCAAACTTACATCCTGCAAACTGTTACTTTTCATTAAAACAGATGTGTTTTTCTGCATTTCATAGACTGTCATGGTCGAAAAGGACTTTTGAGGTTCATTTTACATCTGAGAAAACTGAGACAGACTTGCTCACATATTAGTAACTAAGCACTAGAATACACTTGTAATCTAACAATTTGAAGAAAAAAATGATTCACTTCTTATATTATTTTTCTATATTTGCTTTTAAATGTCTCATTTTCAAGAGCGCTCTTTGTTTTTTTGTTATTGTTGTTATTGGCCTTCTTCTAGCTAGAAGAAGATATAAGCAAAAAAATGGACAAAGATGAAGAGGCTTTAAAGGCTGCTCAAGCAGAACTCAAGGAAGCCCGTCGCCAGTGGTACCACCTGCAAGTGGAAATTGAATCTCTCCATGCTGTGGTGAGAATGATCTCAAAAGTGACCGGCCCATTGAGTCCCCAGATGTCACCTGATTAAGAGAGGGAAAGGAATCATGTCCATTACTTTGCAGTGAGAAGCTAAAAATCACGGCCACTGAATTCTATCCCTGGTCCTAGTTCATCTACCCGCCCCCCCACCCCTGCCTCCATCATGACAAGGGCTATTATCAATTCATTCAAGGTTTAGCTCATGCCTATAAAAATGAAGTAATCTTTCCTGATCAGGCTGGGGTTCTCAAATTGTTGGAGTAGGGGAATAGAGCCTTTGTCATTAACCAAAGTCATAACAGTGAGATTGAGACTTCTAATAGAAAAATATTTAAACACTTTCCTAAAATGTCTTTTACAATCAGTCTGCTCTGGCTTTGATATTCAATATTCTATACTTTCAATATTTAAAAATCAAATACAGTCGGCCCTCCATCACCATAGAGGCGGAATCCCTGGGTAAGACAGGCCATGTAAGGGACTTGAGCGTCCTCGGATTTGGGTCTCCCTGGGGGGTCCTGGAACCAATCCCCTGTGGATACCGAGGGATGACTGTAAATCAGAGTGATATAACAAGTTAATCACACTGAAGAATTTTTTTTGTCATAAGAATTATCACACTAGTCCTTTGAAATAGTAAGCTCTCTAGCTACATGTATAAAACATAAATAACTTTTTTTAACTTGGGTTATTCATAAAGCTGTAAGAAAAACCCCTTGCATAAGTGTTATACAATTATTGCAACCTTTTTAAGAAAGAACACAACAGGATGAAGACATTGCAAATCAGATTTCAGAAACACATTTTGTTTCACTGATGAAGATCTATATAAAACAGGAAAGGGGCCTTGAACACTCCCTACACGCCAGCGAGCAACATTACCAGACGCAACTGCAAGACTTAGAGGCCGTGATTGAAAGACTAGAAAAAGAGCTACAGGAAGTAAGGCGTGGCATCGAAAAGCAGCTTCAAGAGCATGAGATGCTTCTCAACACAAAGATGAGGCTAGAACAAGAAATAGCAACTTATCGCCGCCTCCTAGAAAAGGAAGAAATCAGGTACCTAATTCCATATGGTTAATAACAAGTGGCCAGAAATACAGCACCACTGACGTCATTGATGTAGTCAGGGAAATTAAACCTTAAAAACCCATCATCACCATGCCATACTCATTGACCGCCTACAACAAAGTAGGATTAGTAGCCATTGCAAAGAATATGTGGAAGAACTATTATCAGCCTCCCCAAATTATGAACATAACAACCGAAGTCAGGGACATTAGCTACAACAAAGAGCACATTGAGCCTGGAAAAAAATGTAACAATTCTCAATTGCTACAAAAATGACCTTTCTTAACTTTCTCACTTCCCTTGCCATTCATCTCTTTTAGAATTAGTCAGTGCCTTCTATGGACCACACACAAAGAAAGCTTGGAAAATTCACATACTATTACTACGTCCCCGCCCCCACCCAAGAGCCCACACCCACCACACATCAAACATCAAAAAAATAGTAATTAATAATAATAATAATGTGATTATATTACAACCATGGAAAGCAGTGTTGTTCGGAGTACGTGACTTAAAAGACTTCCAGATGTCCTGATAACAAAAGGTATCAAAAGAAGAATCCTTATTAATTCACGAAATTTCATAATCCATAATCACTTAGAAGGTCACATGGCTTTGAATACAGCACAACCTCCAATTTTCCATGTTCTCATAAAAAGAAAACTTTATTCTTCCTTGCTTCAGAATTCTGAGACCTCTATAAAATTAGACGAAACTACTTTAACCTACAATAAGACATTTACTAAATCTTTGAAAAACGTAAATTCAAAATATACCACTTACTAGCTTGAGTGGTGCTGGGCAAGTTACCGAACCTCTCTGAGCCTCAGTTTTCTCACCTATAAAATGGGAATAATGTTAGCTACCTCATAGGATTGCTGTGAGGATTAAGTGAATTAACATTTGTAAAGTGCTTACGACAGTGCTATGTAAATATATACATAATTTATTATTAAATAAAATAAATGGTTGTAAATTTTATTTAATGCTTAATCATTCAAGATGTTGATAAAGTGGTCTTTAACACTATTTTTTTAAATTTTGTTATGCTATATTTAAGATATACATGGGGCAGCCCCATGGCCAAGTGGTTAAGTTTATGCACTCTGCTTTGGCGGCCCAGGGTTTCGCCAGTTCAGATCCAGGTGTGGATATGGCACTGCTCATCAGGCGGTGCCCCACATAGCACAACCAGAAGGGCCTACAACTAGAATATACAACTATGTACTGGGGGGCTTTGGGGAGACGAAGAAGAAAAGAAAAAGACTGGCAACAGATGTTAGCTCAGGTGCCAACCTTAAAAAAAAAAAGATATACAAGAAAGTATCAAAAAAAGTATAGTGAACTCTCATGTATGCACCTCCCCCAGCTTAAGAAGTGAAACAGTTACAATGTTGTTGAAGTCTCCCCCAACCCCACCCCCACCCACCCTTACCCCAACACCTAAACCACATCACCCCCAACTCATCCTCCTCCCTCAGTCTAATCTGGCTCCCAAATTTGATGCTTATTAGCCTCATACATTCCTTTATACTAATATGTATATATCCCTAGGCAAAATATGAAATTGTTTTGCATATTATTTTAACCTTTATAATCTTAGCAACAACTTATCTTTTTCTGGTCCACTCAATGTTATACTTGGAAGATTCATCCATAAACATACAGTGTACTCTTAGTTCATTTATTTTCACTGCTAAATAGTATTTCCATTGTATGAATATACAGTGTATGAATATACACTGTATATACAGTTAATACATTGCATATACAATGTATGAACATACAATTTATCCATTCTCTTACTGGTGAGCATTTGTTTCAATTATATGCTAATACAATGTTGCTCCTATAATGTAATTCTTTCCAATTTCAGATATTATGGTTGTATCCAAGGTGAGAAAAAAGAAGAAAAACCTACCACAAGTAGAGTTGGTTTTGTTTTACCTTCAGGTGAGTTTCTGATATAAGTAAACTAAGTTGAAAAGTAAAATGTCATTTATAGGGATTATGAATAAATTAAATACTCTAAAGTAGCAAAACCAAGCAATATTTGAATAAAGTCTGACATAAGTTGACTGTGAATAGCACTTCCACACTGTAATTTAATACTTCATAAATAACATTTTCACAGCCATTATAAATGAAATATCTTTTTCAACGAAAGTCCCACAAAAGTATGAGAATGAAAAAGTGGAAACAGTGACCAAACAGGCAATATTAAATGGAAATATCGTGAAGGAAAGCACTGAAGCTCATGGCACTATTCAGTAAGTAAAATAATTTTGACCAAGAAATAATAATAAACATATGCAAAGAAATTAACTTCAATTGAGTAATCTCAGTAATCTTTGAATATTTCCAAAGATAATTTTAATATGCCATGGTTTTTAATCTGACGTGAATAAATATATATAAATGAAAACTCAGATGGAGTACTTAACTAAGGATTGAGTACTTAATTCACCGTTTCTCTAAAAATATAACCAAACCATGAGAATTCCATTGAATTCCCTAGAAATTATATTCACATGACTTTTAAAGTATGTAAACTATAAATTCCAAAATGTAAGTTATAATTTAAAATGTAAAATACAAATTATACAAATTTCTTGATTTCTTTTTCACATGGAATACATATTACATTTTTTAAAATATATCTATACTTCTTCATATAGAAAAGTTTATTTTATCATTTCAGGACAGAGAAAGTGGATGAAGTTATCAAAGAATGGGAAGGTTCCTTCTTTAAAGATAACCCTCGCTTAAGGAAAAAATCTGTTTCTCTTCGATTTGACCTTCATTTAGCAGCCACCGACGAAGGGTGTTTACAGACTAAGCAGGATAATCTGCCAGACATAGAAGTCAGGCTTATCATGAGAAGATCATGCAGTATCCCCTCTATCAAACCTCCATCAGCAGCTAACTAACCCAAAGACAGGATGTGACTTGATTTGAAAATGACATTGGGATAGACCAAGGTGGGCCATGCTGACTGCCTTCTGTCCCAAAATGTAAGTTATTAAGTACATGTGTTATGATCTATGTGTGATTCTCTTCAGAAAAAAGAAAAGTAAAGGACAAAATTTCTCTGAACCTAATTATGGGTATATTTTTTGGAGAGGGGAAGCTTAAAAATAAAATCAGAAATTCAGTAGAGTTTCTATTTTATTCATTCTTCAAATAGTCTTCTTTTTCCCTGGAAATTTTATCAGAGATTATACACATGAAGATGGCTTAGCAAAGTCTTTGAAATTTCACTCTATGGCTGAATACTCTAAGGAAAAGGGAAGTTTGTTTAAATATGATTGTATTATCTTAAGAATCATACTGAGTTATTCATCATTATCTGATGACCGGTTCTATCTCAAAAGATTTTTCTACTTAAAAAAGAAAGCAATTAGAAACAAACTTTTAAATAGGACTCACTATTTACTTAACCAAAATTTTTCCTTTGAGACAATCATTGGCACACTTAGAAAAATAAGTTTCCACGAGCAGTTCTGAGCAAACTATAGAGTATGCCCCAGGGCTAATTGACGATTGAGTTAATCTTCATCTGAAAGTTTTTGTAATCATTATCTGACTTCCAGAAGAGTTTACTTTATTCAAAGAAGTTTCAATGTTGTGTCCTCCCCCACAGAAAATCAGAAGGCCAGCTGCACACACAAAACAAGAAATTACTACAATTACTAAAACAGAGCTATCTCACCTCTCACCATCCCAACTTTCCCATCTGTAAAGTTCAATGTGATTAATTTGAGTATTTGATGTGAGCATTAGATAAGATATTCTATAAAGTATTACAAATATTTCTTGCAATCATTTGTGTGAATTAAGATAACAGTATTGTTGTCCAAGCTAAGAGTATTTGCAAGATTTATGTTTTTAAATTGTTCAAACTGTAATAAATATGGACAGAAAATATATTTGTGAATAAGTATTGTTGCAAAGATTTTTAAACAACCTAATTTGTTTAATACAGGTAGATTTATTTTAAGACCTTAAATAATAAATACCTGTTTTAAAACATTAGAAATTTATAAGCTATTAATTTTTTTCTAAGCAGAAAAAATGTTGAGTACAACTCACCATACTTTTTTTCCAAGCTAAAGGGCTACAGCTATGTTAACATTTCAGTACAGCCTTTGCCCCCAATCTCTCTCTCTCCTTTATTTCAACCAGAAGAAAACTGCATATTTTAACTAGAAGAAAATTATGTTAAGTAATCTTTAACATAATACAGGGATATAAAATTTTAGATTTTCTTTCAATTACTTCAGATTCCTTTTAGCTTGGCTTTTTCTATTTAGTGAAAGGGATGATTTTGTTCTGTCAAGGATATAGCAGCATGCTAAGTGCTTAGACTTGCATAAGCATCTGACCTAAAATACATCCTCTGTGTAAAAGTGTTTTCATTCAATATTAGTTAAATGCTACTAACTTTATTAAAGCTTTGAAAAGTGCAATCATATAAGCTACTGTACTAAAGTTACTGTAGGAAGCAACAGTAATCATAATAAAACAATGTATCTAGTGTAATCTTTATGCAGTGTTAAAAACCTAGTGCTGGGCATCATGAATGTACCTGCTTGTTAAGTAATTCCACTATGCAGCTATTGTGTGCATACCATGTACATTTTAAAATACTGTTCTTGAATTTATAACAGTTTTCTTTGCTTTGGGACATTTTAAATGGGGATATGAATTTACCAAAGTAAATGATACCACTACAATAAAAAAAACTTGAAACATGAACTCTAAAGCTACATTGTATTTGAGTTTGATACATTGTTCTGAGTTTAAATGTTCCAAAATGGTTAGCTCACTTGGGGACCAGGACAACTGCAACCACAGTGGAGAGATAATGGTTTTTATACTTTTTTTTACAAAAACAATTAAGAATGGTATATTCTAATAAATGGTATATTTTAATAAAAAATCAACATAAAAACAATCCCATAATCCTAGGGAAAGTATAATAACAGTAGCCACCATTTGCAAAATGCTTACCCTGCTCCTGGCACTGTACTCAGCATACTCATACATAATCTTTAATCCTTACAACCATCCTACAAGATGCATAATATTATCCTTATTTTATGGATGAATAGAAAGCATTCTTCAGTCTCTCTGGAATAGTTCAAATGCATGCTTCCATGACAAAATACAAAAATAAAGAGTAATTCCAAGGACTAACAATTGTAGGATCTCAGCCCTGCAGCTGTCACTAATTACCCACGTAACCAGGAAGGAATCTCTTAAATTCCCTAGGCTTCAATTTTCACACTTAAAGGCAAAGGTGGTGCTTGGTAATAATTCCTACCCCACCCACCTCACAGAGTTGTTTGAAATAAAATACATGTGAATATATTCGGCAGAGCAATACTCAAATATACAGTACTATGTGGATGAAAATTGTCACTGCAAGAGAAGAATTTGTGAGGACAACTGTAGCTGACAATGATTAAGTAACAGGTCAAAACACAACAGGTAAAGGGAATTTTTTAATTCTGCAGTTGCTGTCAGAAGAATTATTCTTTTCCAGTGAGTTACCCAATTTGAATTGTTCTAACATGCTAGTTTTTAAAGCACAAAAATCTTCTCTAAAGTCAAAAAATGCTTAAATTAATTTGAAAGTTTCAAACGGAAATGTATTACGGGACATAGGCCAAGATTAAATTTTAGTTAAATAATATGCACATACACATGAACACATGAAATCAAAGGAAAGTTTGTGCACAGGGCAGAATTTGGCTCTATGTTTACAAATTATGGCCAGCATGTACACACAGATTGACAATATTTATGGCCACACTACAAATAAATATTGTGAACTAAGGTATATGTGCAAATCAGGACAGGCCTTTTCCAGTTTCCCTCACACACTTAGACCCTAGACTAGGGTTGGCAAACTTTTTCTCTAAAAGCCCGAATAGCAAATATTTTAGATTTTTGGGGCCATATGATCCCTGTAGCAACAACATATACTACTCTGCCCTTGTAGGTGAAAGCAGCTAATACACAAATAATACGTAAATAAATGGCCACGGCTGTGGGCTAATGAAACTACAAAAACAGGAGGCAGCCCAGATCTGACCTGTAGCTTGAGTTGGCTGACACCTGCCCTGGACTCGCAAATCAGATCTGTGGGTGAAAGGTCACACCCCAGATTCTCCAGGACCATCCTGTTTTCAATTACTTTCATCTTTTTCCACACCATGTGTCTAAGCTCATGTTCCAAGTCATCGAAGTATTTTGAAGGTAACACAGAGGCTGTAAAAACAAACCACACTTCGTCAAGTTCTACAAAACACTGTGAATCCACTCTGTCCTGGAAATCTGCTCGGCTTCAATATTTCACAACTATTTCTAGCGACAGAACTGAATACCCATACGTTCTGCGTTCACAGAAACAGCTGAGAAAATCAGCCTATTTCACCATTTTGCCTACAACCAGACTTTCATAAGCTATTTGGCTCAAGGCAGAGTTCTGTCCTCCCTTTCTCTATTTTAAGAAAAAAAAATTCATTTCAAAAAGCTTCTTTAAAATATACCACAGAAAATTGCCCGGCTCAGTGGTTGGTTCAAAATCTTTGAGTCAAGAGCTCTTCGAAAGCCTGTTAAAGTACTAACCCTCTATGGGAGGGGTACACATAAAAATTGTGTACAATTTTAAAGGGTTCATAGACCTCCTAGAGCCAATGCATGGACTAGCAGGTGTCCAAGGACTGTGGGTTTTCCTTTTTTCTTCTTTCCCATTTTCTCCTTTTTCTTCTTCCTTCCCAGGCATGATTCTCTTTCTGTCCCCAATTCTGTCACCCTCCTCAGCTTCTTCCCACAGTACCACAAAAAGAAATCAGAGACCTGGGCTTGAATCTCAGCTGAGTCACCTGCTGGTTTTGGTTTCCCTGTGTGGGAGGAAGAAGAAGCTCAAGGAAGTATGAGTAGTGCCAGAGAGGAAAGCAGGCCAGTTCCTGGATCCTGCTGCCAGAAAGGAAACTAAACTCCTTGGGTCTAAGTCTATCTCCGGGGTTTACAGGTAGGCCCTGTGAGGCTCCCAACAACCTTGAGAGTTACATATCACTTAAATAGTCATATTAATGATGTATCCCGTATTTTCCAGGAATAATCACTGTTCCAAAAGTCTGTCCTGTGGTCCCCATAAATATCTATGTACATGCAAGATCATACGTTCCGATGTTTGCTTAGGGAAAAAACAAACTAACAACCCCGCATAAGTAGAATCCATCTTGCTGAATATTTCTTTTTTCTTTTTTCTTTTTCTTTTCTTTTTTTTTTTTTTTTTGAGGAAGATTAGCCCTGAGCTAACATCTGCCGCCAACCCTCCTCTTCTTGATGAGGAAGTCTGGCCCTGAGCTAACATCCGTGCCCATCTTCCTCTACCTTATATGTGAGACGCCTACCACAGCATGGTTTGACAGGCAGTGCCATGTCCGTACCTGGAACCTGAACTTGTAAAACCCGGGCCTCCTAAACAGAATGTGCGAACTTAACTGCTGTGCCACAAGGCTGGCCTCAGTTGCTGAATATTTCACTCTGTAGTCTTAATTTCTTCAGGACTAGGGAAGAGGGTTTTTTTCTCTATTATATTTTGCCTCTTTTCTTCCTTTCTTAATTTTGCAAATTTTGGGGAGTAAAGAACCAAAGGGAGGAAAATGAGATAGCCATTCATTTATTCATTCCACAAATATTGAACAACTGAATGTACCATGCACTCTTCCAGTGGTCAAAAGTCCCCACCCTCACGGAACTTTTATTCTGTTGGGAAGAAAAAGACAACAAAATAAATAGATAATAAATATAGTATGTTAGGTGGTAAGTGCTATAGAAAAACCAAAGCACAGACCATGAATAGAGTGGAGGGTGGGGAATGAATTGCAATTTTAAATAGGTCAGGAAAGACCTACTGAGAAGGTGACATCTGAGTAAAGACCAGGAGGTGAGTAAGTCTATCAACGTCACTGCTCCACTCAGATCTCCTCCTTTCCTTTTTCGTGATTTTTGCGCCACCCTTTTCTCATTACAGTGGACTTTCTTCCTAACACCCAGCAGCTGCAGCTTTTCTTCAAGAGGACTGCCTAGAGATGACACAACAAGCATCTGCCCCAGCACCTCACTTGCCCATCCCCCACCATAACCCAAAGGCAGGAAAGAACCCAGGCAGGAGTTGCTGGATAAGGCCAGAGAGAGAGGGTATTGGGATCCCTACCGAGGCCTTCGTGTATCTTACATTAATCCTTTACATGTCTCTGATGCTTTTATACTAAAAAAGCAATTTGATGTACATTATCTCGAGCACCACTCAGGCTGCCTGTTATCTTTTGATGACTTCTCTTTTAGTCTTTCCCTTCAATATGCTCTTCAATTTCTCTAATCTCTATTCATGGGTATAAAAATATTAGAGGTGGAAGAATTGGACAGTGTCACTTGCCCCTGGCTTTACAGACTTCTGGAGATGCCCTAGTCCCTGCTGGTACACCCAGGATGGGGGCTAAGGGCAGGCCAAGAATTCAATCAATCGCTCTAAACGTCAACACTGCTTTCAAGTCATCACAGGTCAGGGACCCTATCTGTTCCTTCTCCCTCCACAGTGGCACATAACATAGCCAGGTGTCTATAGATCCAAGGAACGGGCTTCTAACTGGTAAACCAGCGTACTCACGATCTAGTGCAAAAAGCCCGGGACCGGGCCAGAGGCTGCCTCAGCACACAGTTACCGAGCATCTAACAGCGGGTCGAGGCCTTAATGGGTACTGGCGATAGGAAGGCGACCAACGCAGATGACTGAACCTTTGCTTTCATAACGCATTGGAGGTGACAAACAGAGTCTGATACAACGAGTTGGAGAGAGACCACAATAAAGTTATCGAAGAGCTGTGGGAGATCAGGGGAGGGTTTGGGCGGCGGGGGTGACTTAAGCTGAAGGTGGGGGACAGTCGTTCCGGAGAGGGAAGCGAAGGAGCCCAGGCCGGGCTGCAGGGCACACAACCCGGGCGAGGGATGGACACCTCTGGGCCTCGGCTCAGAGACCCGCGGCAATCGCCCCGCGCTGGCGCCGGGAAAAACTGAGACGCGCGCGTCGCTCTTCGCCGAAGCTGATGCCCGGCGCTGAGGGCAGGACGCCCTGAGAGGCCGGAAACCCCGCGAAGCGAGCCCTCCGCGCCTGATAACCGGCTCTCTCAGCCAGAAAGAGGAAAGAAAAAGACCGGGGGAAACAAGCCGCTTGGCGGGCGCGGAGCCTGGGAGAGGGCGCGGCCCGCGCGGCCACAGTGGCTCCGGGGCCTCGGGTCGGGGCGCCCCGCTGTCCCCCGGGCCCGCGCGGAGGCCCAGGCCGCGGCCCCCAGCTCTCGGGGGGGCCTGCCGCCGCCCCGGCCTAGCCCGCGGTCGCGCCACCTCCGCCCTCGCCGCCGTGACGAATCGGCGGCCGGGCGGAAAAGGACCCAGATTCGGGAGTTTTGAGGAATGTCTGGGGCCTGAAAAAAAATCCTTGAGTGTGCGAAGCCTCCCCGCATCCTCCCTAGAAGGTGCATTTTCTGCCGAGAGTCGGGGGGGGGCGCAGAGAGGGATCCGGAGGAGTGTGGAAAGTGCGAGCGCGGAAGCGCCGGCCGCGAGGGGCGGGGCGTGCGCGGGACAAAGGGAAGCGAGGCTGGAGCTGCGGGCACCTCTTCTGCCCGCGGGTGAGTGTTCCCAACCGGGCCTGGCCGGGTCGGGAGGGTGGCAAGTCGTGGTGTCCCGGCTCGGCTGGAACCCGAGCTCCCAGGGGTTGCTGGGGTTCAGGCTTGGCCGCGGGGCCAGAGCTGGGGCCCGATGGCGGCCTCCCTGAGGCCTAGCGGAGCGAGGGCTGGGAGCGAGTCCCATCTGGGGCCCCTCCTTGGCGGCAAGGTTTGCCCCTTCCCCGCACCCCGCGGAACTGGTCAGAGCGCCTGTGCGTACCCCGCTTTGGTGGAGTTGCTGGTGACGCGCAGCCTCCGCGACAAGCCTAAAGGAAAGGACCGCAGAGGAAGCCCTGGGGGCCAGCCGGTTGTCCTCGCCCCCCGGAAGCTGGTTTCCCCTCGGTTGAGGCAGCGGCCGGAGGACTCGCGGTGTGGCTTAGAGGGAGGAGCGAAAGCTCTGAAACCGTTTGACCTGGGTTTAAAACCCGACTCTGGCACTTCTTGGCTGTGTGTCTTTGGACAAGTTACTTAAACTCGCCGAGACTCCTTTTTGTCATCTGTAAATAGGGATGGCAGTACGTATCTCCTTGGTAGTTGTGACTGTCAGACAAGATAGTGTAGGTAAGAAGCCTGTTCCGTGCAAGGTACTCACCAAATACCTATCTAGTATTTTATGCCAGGCACCGAGGATGGATCCAGTGGTGGGTAAATGTACAAACCCACTCTTAGAATTTATAGTATAGCAAAGGAGAGTAATAATTTTAATGTGCTAACAATCAAGTGTGATGTACCCGGCAGCCTGTGGCGGTTATTCTCAGGGCTCCCCACAGCAAGGCCTACTGGATGTTGGTTGACAGCTCCCTGAATGTGCAGATTTCCACTAGAATCAATGGTTTCTGCCTGTTCCTTAAGGAAAGGGGGAGAGACCCAGTTTGGGCCAGTGAGAAAGTAAAGCGTTTCTTTCCACACCAGGCCTCTTATTCCTATGCTCCAGGGAAGTCCCTTAAAATGCAACATAGAAGCAAAAAGATCCTGTTTGTTTCACATAATGTTGGATGAAAGTACTCCTGTAGTCTTAGAAGTTATCTGGGTTTTTTCTAAAAATGAATGTCTTTGTACGCACCGTGTGTGATGTATATTGATGTCAGGAACAAGCTCGTGTGTGTGGTCATGTTGTGAGCTGGTAAATGCTAGGGCAAAATTTATAAAGAATGGAGCTAGGTGCTGGGACTACAGCAATGAATTAGATGGTCTCTGTTCCCAGGCAGCACACCATCTAGCCATATGAACAGGTATAATACGATATCATAGATCTATGTATATTGGGTAGGAGTCTCGATGAGGAAGCAGTAATTCTGCCCAGGTGATTTATCAAGAAAGCTCCATTGAGGAGATATATTTTGAAATGGACTGCGAAGTTTTGATAGTTTTTCAGGTAGATGCCCAAAATTTATTCCCAGCATTTAGAAAGTTGTTTTACCACTAGAAGAGAATGTAAAGCGCATTATCATACCAAGTACCTTTTGCACTACCTCCAGGAGTGAAATGCCACTCCATTTTAATAGGAGTTGTTATCCTAAAAGGAAGGTAGAGCTGCTGCTGGTCTGGGGACTGTCCGTATCTGGTAGGCCTTGTTGGAGTGGGCCCTGATAATACATCATTCTATTGTCATTCAGTTTTTATCGGTCTTATTGAATGTTTACATGGCATCCACAAAATGTTTTCCATACAAGAGGTGGCTCAGTATCATAAGAAAAAACTTGAAAGTATATGTCTAATATTACGTTTAATATCCCCGGTGATTTGTTTTAGTCATTTAATTCTGATCAACCAGATGACCTAAAGAATTACTAAAATATGCAAAAGACTTGATTACTAGAAGATAAAGTAATTTTACTAAGAAGTACCAATTATAAACTACCCTATTCTTTAGGAAAACATTCTCTTATGCTTGCTGAGTTTTGATTCTCTTTTTTTTTCTTTTTTTTTTCTTTTTTTTATTTTAGTGTCTCAGATTCATTCTTAAGGAACTGAGAACTTAATCTTCCAAAATGTCAAGTAAGTTTCATTTTTTATATTTATCGATCTATATTAATAAGAAACTAATGCCCTAGCAAGTGGGAATTCCAAAATACTCTCATTTTTTTTCTTCAAAACAGGACCATTGGTAGTTTTGTTGCATAGTATTATATCTCAGTTGTTTACAAGAAGTTATTTATTTTCTTTCAAACAGAAAGACCATCTTATGCCCCACCTCCCACCCCAGCTCCTGCAACAGTAAGTTTTAATTTTCTTGTTAATGTAATAGCCAAGTCTGGCCTTGATACAAAAACCCAGATGTCTTCCAGTGACAGTCACTCAGTCATCACAGCAACAGGATGAAAAACTCAGCTGAAAAACAGCACTTCCTACTAAATAAAATAACTCTTTGCATCTTACCTTGAACCAGCCCCAACATTTAAAGAAACATACTGCTGAAATGCCAACCTCCTGCTCACTTCTTTTTTTTAATGGGAAATAAACAAGTTAACACTTCTTTCTTGTTGATCTCTATTAAGAGTCTTTAAAACTGATATTGAATGAATACTCATTCTGGCATTTATTATTTTTAAACCTAGCCTTCAACTGGTTACATTTTTCTCTCCTTGTCTATATATAATTTTCGTATTAAACAATAAAGCTTCCAGTTCTATAATAACACTCATTGTAAATCTTTATTTTCAAGCTGTTCAAGCAAGGATTTCATTATCTGTGGGTCAGATCTTGCTATTGAATTTTATTCCACTCCATAAATAATATTTTATGGGTTTGAGAATTGATATTTTTCAAAGTATCTAAATAACAGTTGTGAACTAGTTTTTTCACCCAGCAAGCTCTAGCCCAGCTTGGTCAGCATGTAAAATAATTGTCCGATCCACAAAACAGTAACAGATTTTTCAGGCCTTGCTGAAATGGATTCCTTGTTGTTTTTTTTAAAAACAAACGAAAACACTGTTAACATTGGCCATACCCTTCAAAAGCAGTTCTTTACCAGCTCCTAGCCCTCCTTCCGTACCTCCTACCCCCTAAATTTCCACCTAGTTTACTAATTAGGTCCTTGTGTAATTTTGTTTTCTCCATTAGATAACTACTCTTATTTACTAACCCTCAGATATATGTTTTAGTTACGTTTATCAACAATTTGCTTTTCCTTAGTAAGATACTTTTAAAAAGAGATACTGTATTACATGTTCTCAGTTCAATTTATGTAATATACAGTCTCTAAAGTTACTTCCAGTAGATCTTAAAGTCCTGTGTTTGGTTTGTTTTCTTTCTTAAATCAAAGAACATTTCCTATGACCATCTCCTTGGCACTCTGCTAGTGGCTATACAGATGGAGTTGAACAATTGAGATTCCTGACCTCAGAGCTAATCATGTACTTCATTCTTGGAAATGGTATCATTGTAATGTTTTAGTTTCAATCTCTTTTTTTTAGTTCCCTTACATTATTGCCTCATAATGTTGAACAGTGCTTCTCATTGTTGACGCAACCTTTGAATAAGTCATTTTGACGTAAATACTGCTTCTGACAGTGTATAGTATCTTGAAGACAAACTTGATTTTTTGAGATAATAAAAATAGCTCAAAAACCAAGCATCCCCTTATGACTTCTCAAATGTAGAAAGGGATTTTTTTTTGCCTTTCTTTAGTCATATTTCTGTACCATTATAATTTCACATTGACACAAAATACAGAGGACTAGGGATCAGGACATCCAACAGAGTGGATATTAAATGAGTTATCCTCCTTCCTTTTTTTTTCCATTACTTCTACCACCATCACCACCACCACCTCCACCACCACCACCACCCCCCGCCCTAAATGTACCACTCCAAGTAACATACACTTCTTTTGTGCCTTTGATGCTTCATCTGTGTTTTGCCTACTTAAATATGCTTAATTTGCGTCTTCTATAACTAAATAGACTAGAAATTGATCAGTTGTTCTCCTAAAGAGTATCAAATGTAATATCTGCTTGAATGTCTTTCTTTCGGACACTAAGGATTTGTGCAGCGGCATGTTTTAGAAAGTTGTGTTTATACAGCTACAGCTTAGTTGGGATGTGTTAAGTGTATTTTATATTATAAAAGTCAGGTCTGATATTCTTAATTGCATGTTCAAATGAAATTACTCTCACTTGTTTTGATTGAATTTCATTAGGTAAAATACTTTTGGTCTCTCTGCTACATCCTTTTTGTGCATTATACCTTGATTCTCATTAACATTGGATGTCATTGTATTAAGCATGAGGGCACTGCTATACAAGAGCCCATTTGTGATCACATTAACACATAATTCACAAAAGCCAAGAATGCCATTGCTGCAACGAGCTGTTGTGTTTGGAAGGGGCTAGACTGTCAGGAAACTAGAGGAAAAAATAAAGTTCAAATCTGTCAACTGTCACATTAAAACTAAATGCAGAAATTGTCCATGATTGACCTATGGAAGATGGATCAAGAAGAGATGGAAGAGAAAGCCTATAAAAGAATGACTGGGTTAAAAAGATGAGACAGTACCCCATTATGATATCCATGCATTTCTTGCAAGTCTTTGTTTTGAAATCATGTATGTGACATCCATTAAATCCCACATATGTTCTTTTCTATTGACAACTTCTGGCTTCCTGATTGGAGTCTCTTCTCATTTATCACATTATATAAAATGATTTAAAACTGTCTTTGAAAGCGATGCATTTCTTGTTTTTATTTGTTTTTAGTAGATAAATACGTTGGCAGCAT
This sequence comes from Equus quagga, assembly GCF_021613505.1. Classification (NCBI taxonomy): domain Eukaryota; kingdom Metazoa; phylum Chordata; class Mammalia; order Perissodactyla; family Equidae; genus Equus; species Equus quagga. Next base: position 94,701,859 of record NC_060277.1, on the reverse strand, counting down.
CCACATAACTGTCAAATAAATCATGTTTTGTTTTGCATGTAAAGTGTTTTCAGACTTCTAGTTTATAACATTTCAAGCTTTCCTATCTCAGACATATCGCCAAGTGTTATATTATACTGTGGACTATAAATTTAATCCTGAATGGTTAAGACACTTCACTGTACTGCTTTTCCCAAAAAACAAGCACTCACATTCACACACACAAATACCACTGGCCCCTGCAAAGAGAAGGAAGGAGAAAAAAAAACCACTTGCAGACTGGTTTCTCAATGAAAGAAAAAGAACAATTACAACACATCATTGCTTGTTTAAATTCAGGTTGCTTTTGCATGCCATATGCAGATCATTTTTCATTTCTGTGTTTTCCTCGTTTGAGCTCATTTCTCATTCGTGTTTTTGTCTCATTTGTTTCCATCAGCAAATGCCCAGCACACCAGGGTTTGTGGGATACAATCCATACAGTCATCTCGCCTACAACAACTACAGGCTGGGAGGGAACCCGGGCACCAACAGCCGGGTCACGGTAGGAGAATCAACTATTACAGCATCCGGCAAACAACTGGAATTGACCAGAAATGCCTTCAGAGTTAGGTCCTTTTGAATCATCAGCACAGCCATTAAAAAAAATTTTTTTAACCTGGCTTTTTGACTATTTTAAACATTCGTTGTACCATCTTACACCGAAAAGAAAATAGTGAGATCTGGATATGTATATGGAAGAAAAGAAGAATTCATTCTGTTTGGTGGTTGGTAGAGATAAAGCCTTGGGCAATTAATGCTTATACTATATGTAGACAAACCTAGAGTTTCTTATGGTTAAAATACCCTTTTTGAGATGAAGAGTATCTTTCCCTTAAGGTAATTGGCATTAGGCTCAAGAACTCAGTTTCCTAGTAAAGGCTGGGTTTACAGACCTGGTTTTTTTTTTGTCTGGCTTAGCAGTTTGAACTGCTACACATAATTATTTGTCTTTTGGATTTAATATTTGACCTTCTAATTGAGATTCATTTCTCTCTAGTTAAAAAGAGAAAAAAATTTTGTCATTTCAAAGAATTGCAGAATAGAAGTTGAATGAAATTAATTTGAAGTACCAGACTAGATATCTACAGCTAGAAGTACATTAATAATCCATAGGATAAGGGATATGATTTCTGAAACTTAGGATGTTCCATTTAAATGATCAATCTAAGATATCAAAATTGGACTACGTACTTCAGACTTTTTACTTTAGAATCATCATAAACTCCATTCAAAGAAGTTTAAGTACCAAAGAAACAAATAACTGTAAGAATGATTTACCAAAAATAAATTTAAAAACATAAATCCAAAAGCCAAATACCTACATACATTTGAATGTGGTATTGATGAGAATTTATACAACCCAGAATGGCTGTAAACTCTTTAGTACTGGTTTTTGTTTGCTGTATTCTTAAATAACTCAATTAATGTGACTTCAAAAAAGCCCTCTCACCCTGTAGTCGAGCTAAAGCAGAAAGCCTGTAACTATCAAACTATGTCTATCTTGGTAAGCATATTGCTTAGCTTGATAGGTTTTGTTTGTCTAAATTTTTCATTGTTTCTGCATAATTTGTACTTCATAAGCATATCAAGTTTTATGTGCCATGCATATTTCATGGTATCTGAAAAGAATTCTGACAAAGTGTGTGTTTGTATGCATTTCACAATGCATACAGTTTTTATGTGCATCGGTACGTGTTTTTCCCTGGCCTAAATGTGTTGTTTCACAAGTGTAATGGGTGGCAAGGTTATCAAATGATAAAGAACATTTTAATTTAAACAAGGAGCAAAATCAGTTTTGGATCGTTCATGTTAATGGAGAAAATTATTCATGGGCAGTGAAAAAGAGAATTACACTTTAATAGCTCTATACAGTCAGCTCTTGATTATCTATGTTAATGGAATAGAAATGGTGGTTAACTGTAATATTAGAATCCTTTGTATTTCCGTTTGTGTGAGCATTTTCTTCTCAACTTGGATGTATCTGTGGGAATTCTCTGTTAATAAAGTGAGATCGTTCGTGGAAACTTAACTAGGAAAAGGAAAGTGTCCTTGCTGTCTCCGAGCCTCGGGCGGTTATCTCTTTCTCCCCATTCCTTCTTGGGGATGTTAGAACCCAACATTTGGAGTAGGCACTAGCTTCAGGGTAGATTGGTATAGGCAGGATGTTGGGCATGGAAAAGTTGGTGTTTTGGTTCTTTGTAGTTATTTTCTCGTATTATAGTCTTTTCAGGACTGCTTAGACTTAACCACCTGAAGGGCCTAGAAAATGGAGAGGCTTTAGCCTGTGTTAATCGCAGCGCCTTCGACTTTTAGTGACCTCTCTCTCGGGTCATTGAGTCACTCTCTAAGAAAATTATGAAAATTAGTTATGCCTTAAGGTTTATGCTACTTTTTTAAGATATCTAATTTAAGTTGTGTTAGAACTCAATAGATCTGATTTTTACCATTTTAAAAGCATTTTATTTTAAGATGACCCCAATTATGTATTGCCTTTTTTTTTTTTTTGACTCCTGTTTGGTATTATTGTCTGCAAATCTCCTTAAGTAAGTGATTTGACGGAATGGTTCTGTGAAGCTCTATGAAGTAACTTCCTGTAGGCTCTACAGAACATCTGGTTTTCCTGATGTCCCCAGGACACTTGAATAGCTTTCAAGCAATAAACTCTTTATATAGCTTGTGGAAACCTTTTGGAGTGCTTATGATAGCTGTGAGATGGGATTCACTCCCAGCCAGTTCTTCATTCAGATGATGATGAACCTTCTCTTAATCACAGGTGTGGAAACAGATTGAGATAGAATATGAAAACAGCTTATTTCTGTGTTTTAATGGAAAGTCCATCCCAGAAGAAAACCCTTAAATAAGCTGAGGATTGGGAAGAAACAACAAAAACTCTTGAGAGTCAAAATAAGTTTCACAAAATCATGGACTTTATTCATAGGAGATTCCCAGGACCTTACTCTTACGTAAGCAGTTTTAACAAACATAATTAATTACTTGTTTTCCCCCAACTCATTGCCAGTTGGAGGCAGAAAATTGGAAAGAGGGACAATTGCTGCCTAGAGGTAGGTTTCCTGATAGAGCAAGGAAAGAAACAGCTAAAAAAGGAAACAAGCTTTCCAAAAGCATCACCCCTGGGCCATTTAGTAAAGGGGCCAGCGATCTTTCACATCTCAAACCAGAGGATTACAACAAAGCAGTGGTTGTAAGTATGTTCAGTGCAAACTAACTTTTTTTTCAGAATAATGTTTAAGACATTGTAGAAAGATGTCTGTCTGAGATGGTAAATAAATAGGGGTGTTGAGTGATATAGATCTTTCGTATCCTGAAAACCAGCTAGAATTTAACTTTGTCGTTATGTTTTGGGTTTTGTTTTGTTTGTATTTGTAAATTGGTCAATGTAATAAAAATATGACCTCAGTATGTAGATGATCTGGGTGCCTACCTTTGAGAAAAAGAAATAAGCAAATCTGTTAATGTTATAAAATGCAGTTCATTGAAAAATATCAAAGCTCAAATATTACTATAATTTGTTTTTACAGTGTTTTAATTCAACACATTAAAACATAGACATTTTAGAATTCTTTGCCTCTTTTTAAAAAAAATGTTAATAGTGGTCTGCCAACTTCAATTATTGGCACAATTCCAACTTTCTTTGTAACCCATTTCATGGAATTGTGAATGTTTGTGTCGGACGTGACATAAGGTTAGCTTTGTGGGAATTCCCACACACACACACACACACACACACACACAAGAATTCCTGCAGCCCTGAGACAGATCTCCTCTTACTGGCTGTTCGTACCACCGCTGTTGACAGCTTCCATCCCCCATGGCTCACCTCCGTTGCCCCTGCTGGCTGAAAACAGGGTCTGTCTGCATGGGCACCAGCACGAGGTGTGGTCAGAGTGCGTGGGAGGAGTGGAAAGAGAGGAACTGCTGCTGCAAAGGTGAAATACTTTCTAATAAGTTCATGTTCGAAGAAGCAGAGTTAGTGACAAGTATATAGGGATGGAGGGAGACACTACTTGTAGGAAGAGGAAACATTGAAGCAGTGGAAGGTGGCATAATCATGCTAATCCCTGAGCCCTTGGATGAAAAATAAAGTTATGGTTGGGGTCCCAGCCCAGGATGGAGGAGTTCCCCTGGGGTTTTATCACAGTAGCAATAGAAGGGCAAAGGAAGAAAATGTCACTTAAGTTTTCTTATAAGGATTTGCCAACCCCTGTCTTTTGATAATTAGAGTGAAGCCAGCATTTCTGCCCCCTAGCCTGTCAAGGAGAATCAGTATCAGGAGTCTCCTAGACATCTGGGTCCTTGATCAGATGCAATCATGTACGTTCAGATGAGACTAAGTTCAGAAATAGGCGCTCCTGGATGGAGCTATCTGGGATGCCCTCTAGAAGCCATCTGATGTCTCTCGCCTAGGTAGCTGCCCGCAGAAGAACACATCTCTCATCTTTCTCTTTCTTTCCCTTTTTTTCCCTCTAACTCACTTTTTTCTTTACCTTTTTAAAAAATTTTTCAGTCTCCCCCCTCCTTTTTTCTGTTTGCCTTTTCCTTTCTGTGTCTTCCCCACAAAACCAAAATTTTTTAATCAAATGGAGTTTCTTGGTATAAGGCCTTAAAATAACTTAATCAAGCCCCATGTCTGCCATTTCTCTGTTCCCGGTAAGCTTGTTCACTCCTACACTGTGATTAGGACAAAAAAGGTATGACTATAGTTCACACTTTTTGATCCCCTTTAGAAAAAACCCTAGATATGGACATAGAACCTTAAGAAAAGTAGAAGCTCTAGTCGTGATAAAGGAGATAAGGTTTTTGGTTTTCCGTTGTTGAATCTAGGAAGTAGTTTGGCGGTGGTGGTGGGGGAGCATCCCTTAAATAGTACACATTGATGGAGTCTCCTGCAGACAGTGTGCGTGTGGTCAGTGCTGAAGGAGTTAGAGACTCATGCAGATAATCAAGTGTTGACTGTATGTGTAATGGTAAATTAAGCACAATAAAGAGTGCCAGGTAATGTCCTAAATGTGGGACAATTGATATATAACCACATATATTCGATGTATGGATAATTATGTAATATTTTATTTGTTCTTACAGCCAGGTTGTCAAAGCAGTGGCAATAAACTGCTAAGTAAAATATTTTTAAATTATGTGCTTAAAGTCATTTTCTTTTCATGTGAACATTTCTGAATTTGCAGTGATAGCTATTTTCAGTGGAGAAAATATAAGAATCTTGTATCCATGGACGAGTAGAAGAAAGGCGCATTAGAATTTTTTAAGGGACTCTCTTTTCAGTTTGCTGATGAACTTTTTGCAATTGAATAATGAATGTGTCTAACTCTTTTGTAGGCATCCTCTGGTATTACGATTCCAAAACCCCCAAAGCCACCAGATAAGCCGCTGATGCCCTACATGAGGTACAGCAGAAAGGTAGGTGCCCAGGAGCTGGAAGGGAATGAGCACTGCGCCTTTGTTCTTGGCTTTACATTGGATTTCAGGTTGGCTTAGCCAGCTTTTCTGTGCAGAGCCAGAGGAAAGGATAAAGAATTGCGGTTTTCAAGGAAGTTAGTTCTAGTTTCAATATTGCAGAACTAAAATCCAACAAGAACAGTTAAACTGTTAAAATCCTTAAGATAATGCTATGTAGTCTTTTGGAGAATATTTAATGACATGAGAAAAACGTTAATTGAGAAAAGGGATACAAGACTGTGTGTTAATATCATTTTTATAAAAATAATAGCAACTGCATTGTTAGTTTAAAGGAAAAAAAGCCTAAAAGACAATAGTTATCTCTAAACAATAAGCTTATGGTAATTTTTATTTTCTTTATACTTCCTTGAATTCTCCCTCTTTTTGTTTTTTAATGATGAACCTACATTACTCTTAAAATAACAATTATAGCCGATATCTTTATGAAAGAAGAGCATTTGGCTATTTTCACACTATTTAGAAATTTTTCAATTTTTTGGTCATAATTATCTATATATATTTGAGGATATGGTGTATTGTATTATACAAATTAACCACTTTCCTTCTAAATTATCGTGAACTTTTAGAGACACACAGACTAGGTTATTGAGTTAGCTCATCTTAAGTGTCTGCAGGGATTGGAGATGTCTGAGACCTGCCGTAAAGTAAGCCAGCAGAGTCTGGATGAAATGAGATTGGCCAGCTGTTGATAACTGTTGCAGCAGCTTGATGAGAACACAGGGATATGACACTATCCCCTCTGCTTTTGTTTTATTTAAAAATTTCCATGTTAAAAAGTGTTTTTAAAGGTCTCTATTTTTAGGCATCAATACTGAAATGTCATCTGTTTCCTTTTTAAGGTCTGGGACCAAGTAAAGGCTTCCAACCCTGACCTAAAATTGTGGGAGATTGGCAAGATTATTGGTGGCATGTGGCGAGATCTCACTGATGAAGAAAAACAAGAATATTTAAACGAATACGAAGCAGAAAAGGTATAATGGGGCCTGCAAAGGGATGGGTACAATGTGAAATGCACAAACATTTGCTTGTTATTTTAAAAGAAACGTAAGATCTAATCAGACAGCTGCGGCTGCACTCGGGCCTTGTCTGCCTGGGTCAAATCACTTAATCTCTCTGGGCTTCAGATTCCTTGTCTGTAAAACGGAGATAATTGTCATGTCTTTTGATATTCAAATGAGATAATATAGGTATTCATTATAACCTGCAAAATGTTAATTATAAAACTGAAAAACATTTGAATTTCAGATAGAGTACAATGAATCTATGAAGGCCTATCATAATTCCCCAGCTTACCTTGCTTACATAAATGCAAAAAGTCGTGCGGAAGCTGCTTTAGAGGAAGAAAGTCGACAGAGACAGTCTCGCATGGAGAAAGGAGAACCTTACATGAGCATTCAGCCTGCTGAAGATCCAGATGGTAAAAGAAAAGTGGGGTTTCATTTATGCTTTCTCTGAGAAGTAAAATAAAAATCTCTTGTTTTTAATTGATATCCTAAGTGGAAAACAAAGCATAAATTAAGTACCATTTCAATATTTTGATTAGTTATTTTGAGTAAGATTTGTATGTGAATTTCCCACAAGAAAAGGAAATGTCCTTTTTAGTGCAGAAAATAGCTAAAATTATTTATTTTTTATCAAAATCTTTGTACTCAGAATACATGAAAGGTTTTTGAATCAGATCAAGATTTTGCCTCAGTTGCTTTTAAAAAGCTAAGTGCCTTCTAGTTATATCCTGTTTTCTTACTGGGTCCCTTGATTTGCTGAATTAAAGGCTCTTAAGGGAGAAAGTTAATAAGAGGGAAGAAGCCTGAAATTTCTTTTCCAGTTAATTCAAAAATCCAACTAGAATTTATAAATATAGCTTAGGATAACACTCATGAGGGTGCACACATGGAAATTTTATACACACACACACAAATAGCAGAGCTTCCTAACTGGCATTCCACAGTTTGCAGGTGTGCATATTCGGCCCCTGGTCCCCTGCAGCCAGGCGGGGTCTGAAGCTATGAGGAGCACCAGAACTAGACACCTCCAGCTACCATATCATCCACATACCAAGCATACTGTCCAAGTAGTGCTTTCTCTGTGTGCTGCTGTGATGTGGAAAAGGTTGGAAGCTCTAGCTACAAGCAACAAAAAACATCAAGAAAATAATTTAAGATCCTATTTTAAAGTAGCAGTAACAAAGAAGCTTGTAAGAACTTTAAAGAAGATGCTATTGAGAGAGGAAGCAGTAATACCACCTAAAGATGTGATATACTTTAAAGGAGAGGAAAAAATGATTTTTTAAAAGAATGGACTCGGATATTGACAAATATTCTCATAAATACAGAATAGGATATAGTAATAAATATAGAGAACAGAATATGGAATAGAAACAGTATCAAATGTTAAACAGAATCGGCAGCGCTAAAGACACACGAGCATATGCAGACCTTAACTACCCAATTGGATGATTAATGCAAGAAAAACATACGCAGAATTAAAAAGTAGAAAAGACCCAGTCTACAAATAATTGGAAGGATAGGGCTCAGTACAAGAGGAAGCAGGCTGGCAACATAGAAGCCGTAAGTAGAAAATAGGTCAGGTTTTCATTAGGTGAAAGATAGCAGCATGAACATTGAGAAGGACTGAAGAGATTCATTCAGGAACAGTCTTCAAAAGAGAATCCTTTTCTCTCTTTCTCAAACTTCTGCCAACTGTGTTTTCTAAGTTTAAGATCGAATCTTAAAGCTGCTAGTAAGAAAGGACAGATAATAATTAAGATGCCAAGATAAGAATGACTTTAGACCTTGGACTTTATCCCTCAGAACTGGGTAGAAAGAGGGAGACTTGAGAAGTGGAAATGTCCATAAAACGAAGAGAAGGGCAGCAGACCGTGAGTCCACCAGCTGCGAAGACAACTGAAAGACTGCGAGAAACATGCATTTATACACACAAGACGGGGAAGGCTTTTTAAATGATGTTTTAGAGAATGTTCATGAGATAAAGTAAATAGCTGGTAAGTTAGAAAATAAATAGAAAATATAAGCCTATTCCCTCCCCACCCACCAAAAAAAATCAGACACCTAAAGTGCAAGGAAAGACAGGCCCAGATTGCTAAGACTTTATTTCCCCTACCAGTGGCCAGCACTGGTGCCATGTAGATGAAAGAAGAGAGCAAAAACTAGCCACAGAAGAGAGAAGTTAGATGGAGGTAGCACAAATATACCAGATATAATCTAAATGTGAATAGAAAAACTCTTCCTTAAAAAGTAAGAAAGTCACAGAATTTTTTTTAAATAATATCTTTTATTCCAATAATTTTAATTTCAGAAGTGTATATCCTAAAGAAATTACCTGAAAAGGAAACAAAAAGTAATTTCTACAACCGTTTGTAGTGGTGATGTTTATGGATGATGAGTTTTAGGAACTACTTAAATACCAAATAACAGGGGATGTACTGAACTATGACATGGCAGCACAACTGGGGCCTCTGTAGCTGAGTTTCCTAAGGAATGGTCCCTCCACCTCTAATGGGACACGACGTTGATTAGGTGGTTCAGAGAGGAACTTTTGTTTTAATATGTATTGCTTAAGAGGGAGCTCTTTTTTTTTTAAGTGAGTTAATTTAAATAATATTAAGTAAATGATAGTACAAGTTGTTAGCAGGTAAGTCAAAAACTGTGGAGGTGATGAGCACAGGTTGAGATTAGGAAACACTGTTGCATAGCTATTAGAAATAAGCATATACACCAGATCCGTGCTATATGTATATGAGCTTGAGTGGATGAAAGCAACGCAGTACATTTACGCACTGACAACAACTGTATACATGTGTAAATTGATAAAAATTAAAAGTAAAATTTGGTATTAAACATTTATTTTTTTCCTATAAAATTACTTTAGGGCCTTAGTGGGTTTTTAATCTCATAAAATGTATTTGCTGGTGTAGGAAACTGAATATTGCTAGAGATAATGTTTTCTCTGCAGTGGGCATTTTCATTACTTTAATATTGAAGTGCTGCGATGACAAAGACATTGCCCCGTTCGTATGTTGTCATCAGTTGTAAACGCCTTAAATTACTACCAAGAGAGTGAAACATTTGGTAGAATTTCGATTTTGTCGTCACGTGCAGCCTTCACATTGATTTCTAGGCCAAAAGACACATGGTTTTATCTCATTTGTGTTTCAGCTGAATTCTTCTCAGACACATGTCGTCACTTAAAGATTTTGTGAGAAAAACCAGCATCTTGGCCAATGAACACATTATGTCCTCTGTATGGTTTTTATCAAGTGACTGCCCCAGTGCTCCGTTAATGCCCTGTAGGCCCACTTGTTAGACCAGTGAGAGCCATGGCTCCTTGGTCAAGTGTTACACTCTCCTGTTTATGATTACTGGTGACCTAATTTCCAGAACATTTTGTTTATTCCAGATTATGATGATGGCTTTTCAATGAAGCATACAGCCACTGCCCGTTTCCAGAGAAATCACCGCCTCATCAGTGAAATCCTTAGTGAGAGTGTGGTGCCAGACGTTCGGTCAGTCGTCACAACAGCTAGAATGCAGGTCCTCAAACGGCAGGTGCAGTCCTTGATGGTTCATCAGGTAAAGTCACAAAACATATGTTCTAGTAAAATAGGCCTATGCCACAGATCAGGTGACCTGATTCTATTCCACGCATCAGTGTGCCTCTTCAGTATTTCTGTGTTTAGTCTACCCTGTTCCTGATTCAGGGAAGAGGCTTGAGGGAGTGGACCTTTCCCAGAGATTTAATAAGTTTGTCATTAAAACTGTAACAGAGAGGGGCCGGCCAGTGGCACAGCGGTTGAGTTCGCGTGCTCTGCTTTGGCGTGGTGGGGTTCGCCCCTTCAGGTCCTGGGCGGAGACCTAGCACCGCTGATCAAGCCGTGCTGTGGCAGGCACCCGCATATGAAAAGTAGAGGAAGATGGGCACGGGTGTTAACTCAGGGCCAGTCTTCCTCCACAGTGGTTGTTAACTCAGGCCAATCTTCCTCAAAAAGACTATGACATAGAGCCTTGTGATGGGAAGTATATCCATTAAGAATTTGAGATATCCAATCAATCTTTACTGCTTTACCAAATATTTTTTTCCTGAAGAAATTGCTCGGGCCTGAGACAGTATTCTTTAACATATGTTTGTTAATCTTAGTCACTCCTGTATGCTGCATTTTATATTGTAAAAGCTAGACACATTCTGTAAAAAGTTATTTAAAAATTCGAAACATTTGTCACACTGTGAGAAAGTGTGGACCATTAAAAAAATGAGACAGATTTTCTGTGTTTGACATTTGCTTTAGAGAAAATACTGCAGGATTTATAAAGCCTCATCATATGTCTTACAGCGAAAACTGGAAGCTGAACTTCTTCAAATTGAGGAGCGACACCAGGAAAAGAAGAGGAAATTCCTGGAAAGCACGGATTCATTTAACAATGAACTTAAAAGGGTATCAACTTAATATGTTCACGATACTTTTATCACTGTGTCTGTTACCTTTTTTTCGTTATTTTTTCCAAAATAGTATTTTTATTGAATGTTGTTGGCTTTGAAACAGGATTAACTTGGCTATAACTGGTAAGATCTTTGCTTTCTAAAATTATTCCCATTTTCTGGCGAACTTACAGTAGGTTTGAAGTATCATATAGTATACACACATGTACTAGGCCTACAGACTCTAGAACCCTCTCGTGTTTTAATTTAAACTCATGCAATCGTGAATTATTTTCATTTTTCTGAGATTTAGTTCTCAAATATCGTCATTTGGTGTAGTTTACAGTTTGCACTTGGTATTAAAACAAGTAAGTCTAGTGTTTGGTGGCCTAACATAGAAAATGGAAGGCTTGTCTGTAATCCAGTACTTTCAGCATTGCCTCACCAGCTATTCCATGGTATTTGCTGTTACATGGCTACTAGAGCAACTTTATTTTCCTCTAGACACAAGAGTTCCAGAGAAGAACCTAGAACCACGATTTTTTTCTCCCATATATTTGTATATAGTTCATAGCCAAGAAAACTCACTTTTGAAATAATTTGTCAATATTGCATAGTTTTGAAATAATGAAAGAACATCATTAGGAGAGTTTTATTTTTTTCTGACTCCCAGTTGTGCGGTTTGAAAGTAGAAGTGGATATGGAAAAAATCGCAGCTGAAATTGCCCAGGCAGAAGAACAGGCTCGCAGGAGGCAGGAGGAACGGGAGAAGGAGGCAGCAGAGCAGGCAGAACGCGGCCAGAGCAGCGCGGCTCCTGAGGAAGAGCCAGCGGCCGGGAAGACTGAAGAGAAGAAGGACGACGAGAACATTCCGATGGAGACAGGTAACCTCCCAGTTGACACCAAAGGAAATGTCAACAGTTTGTATAGTTTTCTTTAATTTTGATTTTTCTTTCTCACTGCTTCTCAGAGGTCACTCTGTTAATCTTGCCTCTTGAGTTATTCTCTGTATGACCTACCTATTTCTTTCTAAACCTTAATCTCTTACAGTAGATTCACTTAAAATGTTGGTATCAGTACACAACAGCAGTGGTGTGTTGTCTTCAGTCTTCCTATTCGAGGTCTTGGTTATTTGCCCAGATTGAGTCATGTCGTTTTCTGGCTTGGGAATATGAAGTATGATGACCCTGGAGTCAGACATCTGGGTCTGATGCTGCTTCACCACTTGTTAGCACTATGACATGGATTAAGTTATTTAATCTGTTTCCTCATTTGTACATATCCTAGTACCTGCCTCCAACAATGAATTCCAAAGGACAGAGAAGAAAATGTACATAAAATCATTTAGTATTGGGTTTGACATGGTATTGGCGCTCAGTATTTTAACCTTTATTGCTAAAATTGTTTAAATAAGATATGGTCATTTCTCTTAAGATGAGTCGTTTTTGGTGTCCTAGGACAGGGTTGGGTGAGTAAAATCTGCAGGCCAAATCCTGTCCACCGCCTGGTCTTGTAAATAAAGTTTTATTGGAATACAGCCACACTTGTTTGCTTACATGTTATCTGTGGCTGCTTTCGCTTTGCCACAGTATAATTGAGTAGTTGCAGCAGACACTGCCTGGCCCGCAAAACCTAAAATATTTATTGTCTAGCCTTTACGGGAAAAGTTTGTTGATCCCATCCTAAAAAAATTCTTACTTCCAGGTATACTGATCTTCCTGATTAAAAGCATTCCTCAAGGCAAAAAGTAACATGTAAAACTTACATAAAATACTGATTCAATCGATTATTACTTGAAATTTTGAGATCACCTTACCTTCCGGCACTATTTTGACCCTGCCCAGTGCACTCTGTAAAGAGGACTAAGCTAAAAGTATCTTAGGAAACACAACCAAAGGTTCTCCGGACCATCATTGCGAGAAGTGGAGGGGCCAGTAGTCATACTTAGTCCTCAACTGCCGACTTCTGACTTAACATCAGAAAACATTTAATGGAATATAGATATCTTTACCATATATTTCTACAAAATTTAATTCAGCAGATTAACATTTCAGATAGTCAGATTTTAAGTTTCATTATCTGAGCCTTTTTCTGTTTTGTGTGAACATGTTTTTTGTCTTAAATTTGGAGCTTGAGGGCATTTTTGTGGTTAAGGCAAGAGCTTGAGAAATTGAGTATGGCTTGTTGCTCGTGTTGCAACTAGACAACACTGAGTCCTTTGCTTCTGTTTTGTCATCTGTCAGTAGTGTGTGCCTATAGGTCTCTACTCAGATTTTATCCTTCTAGCTGAAGAAAAAAAAGTGAGGAAAATTGTTTGAGACTGTTAGAGCAAAAACCTCATGCTCTTATTTCTTACAGAAAACAGCCCAGCGTGACTTTAACAGAGTACCTGAAACATTGACCTTACATCATTTCCACACCTGCCTTCTTGCTTCTTAAATCCAAAGCACTCCACAACAGCATTATCCAATAGAAAGAAATGCAAGTCACTGTGTAGTTACGTTTTCTGCTAATGACATTTCTTAAAAATAAAGCCAAACAAGTAAAATTAATTTTAATAATATATTACTTAACCCAGTATATCCCAAACAATATCATTTCAGCATGTGATCACCAGTTTTTAAGGTATTAATTGTTTGCATTCTTTTTTCATACTAAATCTGACATGTATTTTATACTTATAGCACATCTAAATTTTCATTAGAAATACTTGATCTGTATTTAGATTACATAAATTTGCAGTTAAAAAGTAGATTTTTAGGGGCCAGCCCAGTGGTGCAGTGGTTAAGTTCACATGTTCTGCTTCAGCGGCCTGGGGTTCGCCAGTTCAGATCCCAGGTGCGGACCTACGTACCGCTTGTCAAGCCAGGCTATGCCAGGCACCCCATGTATAAGGTAGAGGAAGATGGGCACAGATGTTAGCTCAGGGCCAGTCTTCCTCAGCAAAAAGAGGAGGATTGGTGGCAGATGTTAGCTCAGGGCTAATCTTCCTCAAAAAGAAAAAAAGTAGTTTTTTAAACCCCAAATTGTTTCAAACATGCTAAAAGTTCTTCAGTCACATCAGCTCATTTCAGCTGCTTGAGAGATGCACGTGGTTAGGGGCTACCACATTGGACAGCGCAGCTCTAGACTGTCAGCGTAATTAGAAGAAGAAATTTTTGTCTTGGAACTAATAGTGACAAATGTGTGATTACAGAGGAGACACCCCTTGAAGAAACGACAGAAAGCCAACAGAATGGTGAAGAAGGCACGTCTACTCCTGAGGACAAGGAGAGTGGGCAGGAGGGGGTGGACAGTATGGCAGAGGAAGGGACCAGTGATAGTAACACTGGCTCGGAGAGCAACAGTGCAACAGTGGAGGAGCCACCAACAGACCCCATACCAGAAGATGAGAAAAAAGAATAAACGTTGCCTTGTTTTATGTGTTCTAAATACTTTTTTAAATGAAAAAAATGTTTTTTGAGTTTTAATGGTGTCATGTGGTTTGTGTATTAATATTTTTCTTGTCCATGTCACAGCACCAAAGGCTTTTGGACCATTTAGCATCATGAGCCGAGTGGCACAGTCACCTTTCTAAGGGTTGGTGAAGATGGTTCTTTGCTGTGGAATTGTTTTAGTCCTCAACTGCTGAAAGCCTCAGAATTTAAATTAATTGAGGAAATGCCCACTTCTTTTAGAAAATTATCCTTTGATGCTGCAGAATCTGCTCTTCCAAATGCCTTCCTACAGCTCACTCGGGTGCTCACCAAAGCCATAGCTTTAGACCTTCCCAGCCCCTCCACAGCTTCCCGACAGCCCCCTTTCCTGTCTGCTTCTGCAAAGAGGAGCTTCTTGAACACGTAATCACGTGTGAGTGTGTATTTGTTCACGGACCCTTTTTTTATTTTTAATCAACGTCAGATGCCAAGAGTTGTGTTGAGGTGTTGAGTGTACCTGCACCTACACTTGCATCGTATTGATCCGGAAATGGTCTCCATAGTTAAAGGAGTTACTAGCTGATGAAATCGTCATTGAAGGGAACATGGCACATATACACTATACTGCTTTTTCTTATAATTAATAGTGGGTGTGTTCCTGTAAATTCATCCTTATTGTACAGAAAAAGAGATTACTTTTTTACCAAGTTTTCCAAAGACAGAATAGATCATAAGGCTTAAGGAATTGAATATTCTTGCAGTGGAGCATCTAACTTCAGAATGATTAGCCCGTGCTCGAAGAAAAGCAGCTGGGAATTAAGTTCATCCGCTTGAAATTGTTTTACAATAATCAAAAACATTCAAAACCTCAAGGCTCAGGATCCCATAGATCAGAGCCTACCTTTTTGATAAACTCAGTAAAGTCTCAGAGACCAGAAGCAAGACGGTTTGTGACATATATGCGTCCCAAAAACTAGAATAGATTTTTACTGAATAGTGGTATATCTGATGGTATATGTTTCTTAAAAGTCCAAATGTAATAAAAAGATGGAAAAAAAAGTCTCAGTGTTTTTAATGCACTAAATATTTTTGTGCAAAACTAGCATATAATTTTTTTACTGTACTGCAGTGACTGTGGTATGGCCACACGCAGCGGTTATAGACGCGCTCGGTTAGGGCCCTGTCTCACCCGGCGGCGTGCACTGCCGCAGTAGGAGGTTCATTTGTACAAGACACTCGGGAAGATTAGTTTCCTTCCATTGTAGTCATGTCACATATGGGGCTTGGTCTTTGACTCCAAAAGTAAAGGAAATAATGTTTCTACATTTACGTACAAGCATGAAGGAATCGATGACATTTAAGTTATCTTTGAAAAAAGTGTGGCTCAATAAATAAATGTAAGCCCTGTGCTTACATAGAGACAACTTCTCTAAATGGGCAAGACTTGATTTACAGTGAATTTAGTGCTACTGAGCTCACGGCACATGGTGACTATACGACTGCACTCTGTTCAGCCTCTTGGGAGCGAGGAGGAAAGGAAATTTGATGTCACATGGAAACAACACTTGATACCTGTTTTTCTAAACAATGCATGGAATCTTTCTCCTGCTTCTTTGTGAATCAAAGAACTAATTTATCAAGTAGGACTGTTTCTGGGTGTCAGCATTGTAGGGCTAAAAGAGCTTCAGACATCTCATCACTGACAAATTGAGTATCTTGGTTACATTCTCTAATAGTCAAAACTGGGCAGAGAAGTTGTTAAATGATATGGGTGGGAAAACTGCCAGAGCAAGACATCAGGTTACTTACTATGGTGTTGAAGTCTCCAAGAGGATGAAAGTGGTCCTTTGCTAAGCTGGAGATGGCAGTGGGAAAACATGTGTGTCTAGACCAAGCCTGCCCATACGATGCTGGGGCAATTGGCTGCAGGTGAATTAATCAGGAGACTAGACAGCTGTTAACTGCAGGGGGCAAAGAGTGAATTAAAATTCCCAGTTGTCAGAGTGATAGACGTAGAAACCACCAACGTTTGAGATGTTCCCTAGTTTCTTTGAGAATGTGGAATATAGTCAACATCTTTGATTTTTTTTTCACATGTCCCCATGGGCGTTGGGCAAGTCACAAACAGCCTGTTTCAACTGTAAAATAGATTGAACTATTTTCTATCTCAATCCCCTTACTACTCCAGATAGCCATGATTTTTAGTTTATTTTGAGTATGAATGCATAAAGCTTGTAAAAAATATCAATAAAAATCTACTTTTATTGATTTTTAACAAATGGGAGAGAGGGAATCCCCCTGATGAATAAATGAAAAGCTGTAGGATATGTTGGAGTATGTTGTAAAGCCATTTGGTTTAAAACTAACTCAGCCTGACCTTGTTTTTCCAAAAAGGCCTGAGAAGAATGATTTCTTTAAAGATAGGGCTATGGCTTCCCCCCCGTACCAGCATCTCCTTAAGGACAAGCATCTCTTCCTGGAAACTAAAGATTAATTACCAACCTGCTGTGCTCACCTTGTGACCACTGACCTGCTTTGCTAGCAATCTCATGACTGTTGTAAAAGGCATATTCCTGTCATATGTGACAGATGCCCTTTGTTCCAGGATGGTATGTAACCTCTCTGTACACCCCACTTCTTGCGTGTACTTCCTTCCTTGGGGAAGGAAGACCCCCAGCTTATAGTCCTCAGACCTGGCTCATAATAAACTCATCCAAAATTTTGATTTATAGATTGATTATAGATTATTTGTGTCGCCACCCGATAGTCCCCCAGTTTTTGTACAGGAGTTTCAAATTTCATATCTTTCTCCATCTTTCAACAAGCATGTCTTTTAAACAGCCCTCCTATAGTATATGAAAATTAAGTATTTTGTAAAGCAGAGCTTTCAGGAAAAATTACTAGGAGCAATTTCTCTTTAACGTGATAATCTGAATGTCCTATGGAAAAGACAGAGTACTTCATTCCCTATGTTTGAAAAGAGAATCTGAGGTTAAATCCTTCCAAATTTTTAGTTTGGAGCCTTCACATTTAGACACTCGTTTGAGGTTTTAGACAGTTGGTGCTGACAGTGTGAAACTCCAATTGCCTGCAGTTAAATTGAGGCTTTGGTTTCTCATGTGAACGAGCAATGAAGCTGGGATTACACTTTAAATCCTCGTTTCAGAAATACTTCCCCTCCACCCCCAGCTCTGCCACACACAGTCTCCCCGCCTGGTGTCAGGGAACGCAGGAGTTTTATCTTGTTTTTCACCGCTGGGCAAACCTTGCTGGAACAACAATTGACTTCTTAATAATTTGCACATTAGAGGGACTTAACGTCTCTACAAATGAGAAATCCCTGCGCGATGACAAGCTAAAAGGAACTCAGCCTTTTTAGAAGAAATCGTGCTGATTATAATTTGGCTCACTGTGATAATGTTTCTTTGATCAGTATGGTAAGGAAAATTCTGAGTTTAGTAGAAAACGACGTCTAAATGTGTTGGTAATTATAAAACGGCTTACAAATGTTGTAATATTAGGTTGAACCATATCAAATTGCCAATGTAGGTTTTTATGTGCAAAATGACCATTTCACCTGGTTCTACCTCATAATTGTACATTTTATGGTTCACATATAAGCCTGTAATAGCAGCTTTCTGAGTGAAATGGTGGAACTTTCCATTTACCAGAGTGACCTATATATGATTCTCTAACAATTACTGGATATTGGTAAAACTGATTAAAATGCAAATCCCAGACGGTCAAGTATTTAACCTGATTTTAAAAAATATATTGCAGTAAACAAACTAGCTGGCTTATGTTCACATTTTCTCATTTAACACCAAAAAGTTTCTTATAATTTTTTTGCGTGTATTCAGGAGTAAAAAGTGTTATGTGGGGAGGAGACATTCCTGAATGATTTAATTGCTTTTTACATAAAACTGAGACAATAATTGCGGCTACTGGCACCCTGTGATGAGCCATTGGAAAGGCCACCTCAGACTCCTTTTTTTTTTTTTTCTTGAAGATTGGCCCTGAGCTAACATCTGTTGGCAATCTTTTCTTTTTCCTTCTTCTTCCTCTTCTTCTTCTTCCTCTTCGCCTTCCCCTCCCCCCTTCTCCTCCTCCCCAAAGCCCCCCGGTACATAGTTGTATATTCTAGTTGTGGCATGTGGAACACCACCTCAGCGTGGCTTGATGAGCAGTGCTAGGTCTGCACCCAGGATCCAAACCAGTGAAACCCTGGGCTGCCAAAGCCAAGTACGCGAGCTTGACCACTCGGCCAGGGGGCTGGCCCCTGCCTCAGACTCCTTGACATTCAGGAGTGGCAAGGACCTTAGGTCCACCACCTCAAGCACCCATTGAGCCTTTGGATAGAGAAATTCCCTTCCACACATCCCTTAGGATTGTCAAGCGCTGCTCAAGTAAACACCTCTAGACTTAGGGAGCCCATCCTTTTGTCAGACAGCTCATTCCTTCTTTCGTTAACTGAAATTATTTCCTCTCATTGAGGTAAAATCCGTCTTCCTATAATTTCAAACCCCTGGTTCTACTTCTACACCTCGAAGTCAAAGAGAATTGAATGTAATCCTCTTCCAAGGAAAAGACCTTCAAATATTTCAGGACTGGTGCCCCTTGAGACCCTGCGGTAGGACAGTTCCTCTCTTCCAGTGTCTCTCTTGGTGAACTGGGGTAAAGGACTATCCCTTTTCTATTTTGAGGTCTAGACCACAAGAAAGCACTAGTATTTTCTCTAATGGAGTAAAAGCATAGTTCCTCTGCAGTGTATTGCACTTAATCAAGGCACAGCGTCTCTGGGCCTCAGAAACCACCTATCTAAAATACGGAGGGGTGTTCCATGATGATCTTAGGGTCCTGTCCAGCACAGAATTTTTATAACTATATTTTGGATGCAAACTCTGTAAAATGAATGTCGATTATTATTTTCACATGGAGCAAAAAGGGGAGAAAACAGGTACAATTCACTAACACAGTATTTCTCAAATCTCAGTCATTTGCATACCACGCCACAATTTTTCTCGGTAACATCTGTACCACTATAACTTAACAGCTTTCTTTGAATCAGCTTACTTATTCCACTTGAATAATTTATTTTAAAAGGAAACTTTGGGGGCCAGCCCCATGGCCCAGTGGTTAAGTTCACACACTCCGCTTTGGCAGCCCAGGGTTTTGCTGGTTCGGATCCTAGCTGCAGACATGGCACAGCTCATCAGGCCATGCTGAGGTGGCGTCCCACATACCACAACTAGAAGGACCCACAACTAAAACTACACAACTATGTACCGGGGGGCTTCGGGAAAAAAAAAAAAAAAAAAAATCGAAAAAAAAAAAAAAAAAAAGGAAACTTTGTATCAGCATAAATACAAAACCATTGTCTGTTGTCATAAAAGGAAAATAATCTTAAAGACAGATATTTTGCTAGTTATGTTTACACTTAAATACATACTATTTTAAAGAACATTATTTAAACGGTCTCACACCATCCAAAATCATCTGAAGGATCCCACATGGGAGTGGGGATAAAGCTGTTTGGGGAAGATTGCACGAAAGAGAAGGTGCGCTTCCTGCTCCCTGGAGCTCCAGGAACCTTGTCTTCTTAGAAACCATGCTGGGTCAACAGCAGCTTAAAATTCAAGGGCAAATTCGTGAAGGTTAATCCCACAATCATCTAATAACAATAAAAGCCTAGCATTTGTTGAGCACTTACTATATTACCATGTGCTTTTCGTACTTTTGAGTCTTATTTTCTAATTCCTGGATTTAATGTTAGAGTAGATCACTTTACCAATGAAATCTGTATTTATAATCTTGGTCCTGAGTTGATCAATCAACTTCTACAAATCATTTTTCTTGGAGAAAAAACAAACTGGCCTCAGGCTGTCACTCATGGTATTAAATGATATGGAGATTGAAGACTTGCCTTACGGATTTCATCACTGTGGAGTAATAATCCAAAAGACTCAAGACAAAAGAATCTACTTAGAGATCAGTGTTCTTGTAATGGGAGAGGTATGTGTAAAAATTATTCCCTTTTGAATCCCCACCTCCTTTCCTCAGATAGCTCCATACCACCAAAATGAAAAAATACACACACAGAGATTTAAAACAAATGACTCATAAACTTTTCGATGATATAAGTTATTGTGCTGGGTAGAGAACTGCCCTCATGTCTGATAGGGTGTGTTATGTTTGCATTTTACCCCTGTTGCGGTTTCCTGTCAGTCTGTGAGCCCTGGGGAACCTTTTAAAAGACCTCCCTGGTTGAGTCTCAAAAATTTCCGGAAGTACCGATATCAGACGGCTGTTATGCAGTTACTCACTCTCTGAACCTTACCCACCTCCTCCACTGTGTGTGCTTTGGATAGATCTTCCTCCTCCTCAGAAAACACTCCACATGTCCTGGGGTTCGCTTGAAAATCAAACGTCAGACACAATCTAGGTGGACGGCCCTCAAATTAATGGGCATCAGAATTTCCCCAGGGACGCTGCCTGGGTGCGCCCAAGCCTGCTGAATCAGAGTCTCCCAGGCTGGAGCTGAGGAATCTAGCACATCAAAGTTTTGGGAACCACCAATTTGCTTTAATCCTCTCATTTTCCAAAAGGGGAAACCAAGGCCCAAAGAAGAGAAGTGAGTGACTCATCTAAGATCCAACTGTCTCAGAGCCAGGACTAGAATTGTTCTTTTCAGCTTCTTCTGGGGAGAGCAGATCCTTGGGCTATTCAAAAACCTGTTCAAACCTAGGTGGAAACTTTGCCAAGAATTTGACATCCTTCACCATGTGGTACTTTTTAAGGTTGCCCATTATGCCAGTTTATTTAGACTGGGATCACTTTCCTTGCAATGAAATCCTCTACTTCTCTCCCCAAATAGCAAGTGACAGCACCATTAGCTGTCTTATCATTGTCAATGTCACCAGAAATCCAAAACCAGTTGTAACCAGTACCCAGGAACCTAGAGTTTGAAATGGTTTCCAAAAGCAAAACTCAGAAAATCCAATCTGTAAAGGATGAAATTAGCCACGTGACGAGTGGTGGCTGAGAACTCAGGCTTTAGTGCAGCTCTGGGTTCAAGTCCACTTTGGCCTTTTCCGTTTTCTCACCTGCTCGAGGGGCATAAAATGACTACAGCATCAATTTCCCAGAGTGGTTGTGAGAAGAAAATGAGAGAGTGTGCGAAAAGCACTTTGCCCAAAGCCTGGTACATAGTAAACACTCAATAAACGTTAGCTCGTGGTGGTGGTGATGGTGATGATGATGATGACAGTTCAAGATAGAGTACCTGAGAAAACCTGGGAAACATCAAATCCATTCAATGAGTATATCTAAATATGGAGAAAGCCATAACTTAATCAAGTCCAATACAATTTTAGCTGAAGCAACATTGGGTTAACAGAATAGGCAGTCAGCTTGGAGTTAAGAAAAATGGAGCCACTCAATCCTTCAGCAAATTGCTGTTGAACCCCCACAAGATGCCAGGCTCAGAGCTAAGTGCTTTGCACACATTATCTCATTTAACCCCTACACCGACCTAATGAGAGGATATGATGACCATCATCCCTGTTTTAAACATGGACAAATTGGAGTTCTGGGAAGTTAAATAACATAAACAGCAGCTCTGTGTTTTTAAACCATTCCGTTGGTGCTTTCAGCCAGGCTCTTCTTACAAGACAGTTTTCACAGCACGTTTAATGAATTGTAATTATTGCCCAAAGTATGTAGCTTAACAACAAAGGGTGAGCAAGCAGGAGAATTAGTAAAGGATCCCACCACATGGTATCTGTTCTAAACACTTTGCAACCTAGTTGAACACAGCAACATGGCAGCAATAGGCGTTATGCATCAAAGCAGGGGGCTGATGTGTGTGAAGCACCCAGAAACCTGTGCTGATCACAATAGCTGACTTGCCGCTGCCTGCAGCCAGCCTAACGCCCAAAGTAAGATCTGTGCACATCTGCTCTCTTACTAGAATCATTGTAGCAAGATTCTTTTTTTCATTATCGCCACCCACTTTGAAAGTCACTTTTATGATTTCCCACTTAATCTCCTAAGGTAGGTCTATAAACCAGGGGAAGGTGGAGAGGTGATAGACACACTTGAAGAAAAGCAAGCAGATTTGTTCTCCTGTGGCCTAAGGTGTTCTAGGTCAATGCACCTGGAGTGTCCTGCTGTCAGGGTACTTAGAGCTCAAACACCCTGGGTAGCTTGATGGTCTGAAATGATGCAATTTATTTCTATGATTTGCCTTCTCAGAAGCAAGAAACAGAGGGCTCCCAGCACCAGGCTTGTCTGACGGGGTAACTGCCTCTTCTCCAACAGGCGTCAGCTCCCTAAACGGGCGTTCTCCAGCCGCAGGGGAGGAGGTGTGCTGTTTCATGACCCACTCTGACGGGAGGCAGAATCCCTACTCTGAGGGTGTCCGGTGATCCTACCTCCCACCCAGGAGGGCCGACAAACGCTGGGTCCCCGCAGGAACCTGTGGCCTGTGCTGTGCCTCCAGCGCCCTCTACAGGACGTTGTTAACTGGATGCAGGGAATTAAGACAAAACTGTCCCCTTTATCTGGGACTGAGGGGTGACTTTCAATGTCAAAACTGCGAAAGTCCTGGGCAGGCAGAGACAAGCTGGTCACCATATTAAATAAATGGGCACCTAAAGTTGCTTGTAGGGGGTGGGATGGGGACCCTGCTCTATAAAACCATTATCACTTTCTAGTTGAATTCAGAATAGGGAAGGGACAGCACGGACCAGGATTCTAAGGAAAGAGGTGCGAGGCTACCTAGGAGGCAGAAGTAAGCTGTCGAGTAAAGGGGCCCTTGGCCCTGAGTCTAAGCCCCTCAGCGCCTAAAGCAGAGCCGCGTTGTCAGGTTTGGCAGCCCAGCCTGGGGAAACAGCAGGGGTCGGTGGCTTACATGTTTCCTTGTGAGCTGGGCATCATTCTTCAACTTTCATTCCTCAACAAACAACCACAGAGCACCTGTTCCATGCCAAGAACCCTCCCAGGCACCAGGGACAAAGACCCAGTAGGACACAGCCCCCCTCTCTGGTCTGGTAGAGGAGATGGTGAGTGCCCCAATGGATGAAAAACTTTGCACCAATGTGCCCTGGAAATGCTCTTACCCTACTGGGTGGTGGGAGCTCCTTCTCGTGGGCACCTGAGCACAACAGGAGCCGACTGGCAGGAGTCTGGCCCAGGGCCTGGGGCGGGGAGGGAGCAAGAAAGGATCACTGGAGTCATTGGGAGCCTGCTAGACCCCCAATTTAGACCACCTTCACTTCTGGCCCCCAGGGACTGAGAGAGCCCAGACAAGACAGATGAACATCTCTGTTCCAAGCCTGAAAGAAGAAGCAATCAAACTTCCAGCCACAGGAGGTTGATTGAAAAAATGATAATACTGAAGCTTTTTTGTGTGTTAATGCGATGTAACAACATGGGGCAAGGCGTACGCTATCAGATTAGGCTCTTTCAAGAAGTAAACATATGTGGAGATCACACTTGTGTACGATTAAATTCGCATCCAGACCAAGACCGGAAGGAAAAGCTGAGAAACTGGATCCACTGTGTTTGTGGTAAGATTAGGGGTGATTTTTTTTCTTCTTCTCTTTTCAAAACTGAGTTTAATATAGTTAAATCATTTTATAACAAACAAGGGAAAATATCTTTAATGTTATAAAGTTCACATGTACTACATTCTAGTGAAAAATACGGTGAAAAAACCACAAAACACTACTGCAATAAATCAGACGTGTTACGAAAGGAAAAAAGAACAGTCCTGGATTAACACATTTGAAGTTATTCTGGAAGAGAAGAAACAAAAGTTTGTACAGGGGAATTAATTCTCCTTTCAACTTATGGGGCCTAATTATTTCGTCCGTCTTCCCACCCTGCTGGTGCCAGAGGTGGCGTCAGAACACCCAGGCCAGAAGCGAATACACCGGCCCAAGAAAGCCGGATTAGCTGAGCTGCCCCCTGGCAGGCTGGAAGACGTAATGAGAGGCTGGTGTCCTTCCAAGAGATGATCTTTAAAGGATAATAAATCCAGGCTGCCAGCAAAATGAAGAGAGGGAGACTGATCGACAGCGGGGCTAGACTGAGCGGCAGCTTCCTACAGCAGTCGGGGTGAGCATGCGATGACTAAGGAGGGGCCAGAGGCCACCAGGACAGGTTCCCAGCTGCCGAGGGCCCACTCTGGGGATCAGAGGTGCGTCTAGTGCCAACAAGAGGCAGCCACCCAGCCGCTCTCCCTGCCCCACAGTCCCTCACAGGCACCGCAGGCTCCGCTCGCTCCCTTCCATGGTACTTCAGAAAAGGCTGAGATTGTTTATGTAAGTTTTAAACAAGACGCTTCCTGTTCATCCAGTTTCAAGCCTCCACGGATGCCAATGAAGCCCGATCACATCAAGTTCTCCACCCAGGGCCTAGCCTAGGAGCCAGGGCCTCTCCCTGGGGAAGGCCAAGCATGGACCGAGGAGAAGGAAATAGGTATTAGCTTGTATAAAATTTGAATAGTTGCTGATCTGACCCTGTGCCAGAGCTTTATCCATTTGAAAACATGGTTCTGGGGTCAAAGGTGGCCACACTCGGAGGTCGCCCAGCCCCTTGGCTCCTTGTCATTCACCCCACTCGCTGTACTCTAGAAAGACAGAAGAGGCTGGAATATACCTAAGTAGGACTCTCCTGGCCTCACCAAAAACCGACCCCATCCCAAGCCCGTAGGCTAGGCAAATTCCTACAATGCCAGGGCCCCGTTTGCAAAGATTTCTGCCCCCTTCCTCATGTCCCAGGCCAGCAAACTGCTCTGTCATTCCCAGTTGTCCTGGCAGGGGGCCCCTTGAGCCCTCGATCCCGACCCTGATGAGATTTCGATCCCAGGGGAATTTGCTGTGACTTTCCTTCCCATCTCCCTCTCCCCAGGCTCTTCCTCAAACCACCTCTTCTCCAGAAAAGAAGCGGCAGACAGAGGCAAAGGAGCCAGTGTCAGATCTTTGCCGTGTGTTCATTCAATAGGTACTGATAACTCAGCAGACACCCCGTGATGGGGCGCGCTCAGAGATGAGGGAGACCTGGGCCCAGGCCCAAGGAGTGAGAATCTCGGAGACGGAGTCGGAATGTGAACACCTCCAGCAGGTGTCACATGCATGGTCCCATGAGCCAGGGATGCTCAGAGGAGGGAGGTGAGCACTCCTGCCTGAGGACACCAGGGGAGGTTTCATGGAAGTGAAGGGCACTCGGCGTGGAAAGAAGGGCATTGCAGGAGGGAAGGAAAGCTCTGGTGGGGAGTGAGAGCAGAGATAGAAAGGAGCAGTGATAAACCAGGGGCCTGTTTGGAGGGCCTTGTGCACAGGGCTCCCAGCCCAGACTGAATCTCAGCCTCGACTCAATCCTCTAGACCGGGAGGCATAAGAATGGGTTTTGGGATGTGTGAGGGGGCGGCCCCTGCATGACGATCCTACAGCCTTGTTCTCTGTTCCGACATGCTGCCTCTCAGTCCTGCTGGGATGCCCAGTGGTCCTGCATTTGACCTCTGTCCCACAAAGTGAGGACTATCCCTTCCCTCTCAGCAGCCCTGATCCCCAGCTTTGCCTAGGCCCCAAGCTCCCGAACCCCGGCCAAGCCAAAACCCACAGGAGGCAGGAGAGGGTCACCATGATGTCTCCTCCCCAGCAAGTCCTCTGTCTGCCCTCCATGTCCCAGCCTCTTATTCTCAGTTCACCTAAGCCATATTACGGAGTCTTTCCCAAGGGAGAATGGGAATGGCATCCTGAAATCCCTGGGACCATCCCAATACAGACCCTCTGGCCCACTTGCAACTTCACACTTGCCCTATCAAGCATTGCTGATTTTCAGTGCAGAGCGCATGGTCCCCAGAACAGGGGGCACCGTCCAGGAGACTCTGCCCTGGAACTTGGCATCAGGGTTCCAATGTGAGGCTGCCTCAGTGGCCTCTAGCACTGCGTCCCCTTCGCACAGCCCCTTGATTCAGCCCTTGTGTTGTGTTTGTGTCCATGTCTGTCTGTACCAGGAGACTACAGCCTGTTGGAGAACAAGGGCCTCATCCCATTTGCCTCCATATTCTCCCCACCTTCCGAGCGGCCTGTTGCATACCCCGAGTTATCGATGAGGTCTGTTAAAGCAACAGGAAAGAATAGAGACATGCCTACTGGGCTCTGGGGAAGACACCCCTCTCTTGGCAGCAGATACCACAATCAGGAGCTCTCAAAAGCCCCACGCTTCAGGGTGGGAGATCCCCGGCAGCCAGGAGAGTCCCACAGCTGGCAGAGATCAGCAGATGGCGACTCAGCGCCGAGGAGTCCAGCTCCTCTGTCTTCCATGGCCGAAAAGCTCCACCCAGACGACAGTCGGCTCCAATCCCTGTTCACATAGACCTTTCTCCACCAGGTATGGATGAGCCTCTCCCAGCTTTCCTGAAAAAGCTCAGAAACCCCAGGGCCTCTGAAGAATTACCTCCTTCTCCTGGAATAGCCAGTCCTTAGCCCTCACCTCCAGCCCCAGGAATGCCTCCTGTCTGCAAATGAGAGCGAAATTGGAGCAGCTCAGAATTGTGCCTCCCACCTGGGGGAGCTCTGAGAACCAAATGAGGTAATCCGTGGATGGGGACCAGCTACAAAAAAGTACAAAGCCCTGTTCAAACCCAAGGGGGTTTTTGGTTGTTTTCTGCAAGGCAAGAGGTGCTGTAAGAGAATTCTCCCCTCCTGTTTTCACTTCCTCTTCTCTCTCTATACCCTGGGAAGGGAAAATCCTGCCAAGATTAGCAGCTGATGTGTAAAGTACCAAAACAACATTCTTCTAGTTGCATTTTAACAGTATCTTCTGGTAGGAGTCAGGCGATGGGGTTCTGATGTCTCAGACCCAAAACGTGAAAGAATTACTAAATCAGGACAAATTGTGTAGGTGGAAATGCCTCCTCGTCCAATGTGCCACCATATTGCCGTGTCAAAGGCCCTCCAGCCTAGGCATGGATGTCTCCAAATGAAGGGAAGTCACGGTTATCATATTCAGGGAGCCTTG
Source organism: Equus quagga (assembly GCF_021613505.1). Taxonomy (NCBI): domain Eukaryota; kingdom Metazoa; phylum Chordata; class Mammalia; order Perissodactyla; family Equidae; genus Equus; species Equus quagga. The sequence continues at coordinate 94,674,467 of NC_060277.1, read as the reverse complement.
TTGAAGACATCATCACTGTCTTATGCTACACTACATGGGCCTCCCATCCACTGGTCCTCGGTATGGGCCAGTGGAATTTCTATGGTTCAGAGGACCCGGGAAGACCCCAATCCTGCCCAGCCTATTCCCCTTCCCACAACAAGTTCCCAAGGGAGCCAGACCAAGGAGCAACAGCCAAATGGGAGTCACGGTCCCCTAACCATTCCAGCACCAATAATGTCACCAAGCTCTCAGAACAGTTCTTAGATTTGCTGGGATTAACGACAACGCGTATCTGTGCTGTATACTTATGGCACCAGGACCTGGGGCGAGCCGAGCCGGGAGTGAACAAAGAAGGACCAGCGAGAGGGAAGGATGTATTCAGCGGGTCGAGTAGTTGGGAATGCTCCCCCAGCCCCACCCCAGCCTGATAACAGCAGCCCACGTGTGCCCTCCTCTGTGAGGACTTTCCTGGAGCCTCCACTTCCAGGCGGAGTGAGATACTCCCCTGTCTGTGGTTTTAACAGTCTGTGTCTCCTGCCAAAGGGCGTGGTCCCAACCTGAGTCATCATGGTATCCCCAGAGCTTGGCTCACGGTGAGTGTTAAAGAAATATGTACTGACACAGTGTATTACGGAAGAGGGGCTGGGGAAATGTTCCTGAATGAATACCAAGTGGTTATAGGGCTAGCCTGGGGCAGACCTGAGGACGGGCACCCCACCTTACACCACTTTTGTCCCCATAGGGCTTCGCAGTAAAGCAACTGCTTCATTGGAAGGACTAGCTCATCTCAATGTTTGAGAATCACTCATGAAACAAATATTTACTGAACTCCTACGATGTGCCAGACTGGGTTCTAGGCGCTGGGGGCACATCAATGAAAAAACACAAAAACCCCTGTCATCAGGGAGTTTACATCCAATGGGGAACGAGACGAACTGTCTTTTGCGCCGTATACACCTGTCCTTCCCTTTATACCTCCTCCTTGCCCACCTTGGGCTTTAGCACTTTAGGGCGCTAGTGTGCTACCCTTCTCTCTCTTCCTTCCAAGAGAAACTTCACTCTTCGGGAAGGGTAACAGATCAGGGACTAGTGAAGGGTAACCAGAAGAGTGAAATGGCACCACCTCAGTCATCAGTGACGGGTTCAGGAGAGCTGGTACTTTTGCCTCCTGGTCCTCAGAGCTCACTCTGCATCTCCTGAGAGCGTCTTTCACTTCGGGGTGGAACTGGCCTTCCTATTTTAATTAAAGTGAATTAAATAGAGGTGGCTTTCATAATTGCATGACACAGAAATGTCCTGATGGCCACCCTTGCCCTGGGCACCTCGCTGGCGTTGGGCCTTTGGCGCATCGTTGTCCTGTGTTTCCTCCTCAGGTGCATGCCTTGCTTCTCTGGCTCCCTGGTCCCCAGCAGGGCATCTGTTAGCCCCTGTACATGTTGTTGGCAAGCATTTCTTAGGAAGCATTTTCTACTTTCCTGGGTGGCATGACTATCTCACGAGGCACTGGAGGTGGGTGCTGAAAGACACCGAAAGACTCATTTGCACAGAATGAGGGGGCGTGCGTCTGCTTTAGAGACATGGCCTATGTGGTTTTCCTACAGAGCTAGCCACACAGCGCAGTCTCAACAAAGATTCATTTTGAAAAAAAAAAAGATATAAAACGCATGAGAACTATCTGTTTAAAATCATCACGTAGTGAATTGTTGCAAAATGATAATTTTTTTTATAGCAAATAATCTGAATTGGGTTTTCATGATGTGGATTTGTTCAAGGTTTGAAGTGAATTGCATCCTTCCTGAATTCGCTTTTCCTATGTCGTGGCTAAAGTTGAGGGGCTGGAGGCTCCTAAAAGTAGCAATCATTTACATAACCCTCTTCACGCCCACAGCATCGGGAGGAGTGTCAGTATAATCCCTTACCGAAAGAAAGCTTACAATTTCCGCAATCACAGGGAATTCAAAGGCTGGTGTCGGCAAACAAAAGCGCCATACTCTCCACATTTCACAGTTAATAAGTAATATCCTCTCCATTCCTTATCTGTTTCTGCCAGTAAAATTGAACTCAGCAGGCCTGCTTTTGTCCTTAGAATGCCAACTGATGAAATCACTTCCAAAGTACCATCCGGCATCGTGAACACGGGTACCTTAGAAGGAACTGCAGAAGATGGCCTCTCTCTCCCACAGCTGGGGAGGGAGAAGTGCCATCCTACATCAAAAATCAGTTCCAAGAGTCAGATTTGATAAGGCATCAGGTTGAAGATTTTCACAAGAATATACATCTTGTCCTCCCGGGCAATGTGTGGACACGTGTGAATATTCATCTCTGTTCCTGGCTGGACTTGGTTAGAATAAATCAGTCCCTGGACATATTGGTTCAACAAAAGGGTCTGGTAAGATTCCTAAGGCTTTAGAAATTGCCATGTCCTGTAAAAAAAAAAAAGCTGTAATTCTGACTGGTTTTCTCACTTGAGAATGGGTTGTCTTGGAAATAATATGGTGGCTGAATCTCTGCATTCCTAAACTGTTTCTCTATCAAATCACAAGAAAGTCATTTGCACTTTCCTCTTCTCCCATGTGCAAAATGGAGAAAAAGAATCCTAAGATTCTGTGAGCTTTATAAACACAATTTGAAAAGCTCAGTTATCGAAATTAACAGAACTAAGCATCTTTTTTCCTATTGAATCACCTCTTGGGTCCATTAAAATCTGCTGTGGTGGGCAGGGTGGAGTCGTGCTCCCTTTCCCCTCTCCCTGCCTCCTGTCTCCCCTGGAATTCCTCTCAGTACAACGTGAACTTCCCTTTTGGGTCCCCCCAAGTCTTCAGTGCGAAGCAAGACCAACAAATCTTTATCACTAAGTCCTTATCTCTTGGCTTCATTTTACCAAAGATTTCTCCTCACTGGGGATGGACAGTAGGGAAGCAAAGAGGGGAATGAAGGAAAGGTTACCATCAGTAGTCACTAAAAATCACTCATAAAAAAGCAGCATCTCACTTAAATGATGAAGTCTTCATTAAGTTCTGTCTCACCCTGTAGAGTCAAATATTGAATTTCAGTTGCCCTGTAGGGTCTAATTGAGATTCTAATTAGTCAGACATCAATTGTACAGCTGGATTATTCTTGGGATCCTCCAGGACTTCTCAGAAATAGCAGCACCCTCACATCCACAATCTACCCCCCCACACACATACATACACACACACACACACAATTACATTCTTGTAAGTGTAATCTACCTGATTCTGAGAATTCTTTTGGCTGGTTCCAGTTTGCTGAAGTGTAGCCAACAATCGTGTCCTTGGGGTTCACGTCATTCCCTCCCATAAGACTGCTCCTTCTCTACCCCAATGTTGGCTAATCAGAATCCCACCAACCATTCACTGAATACACTGACTACATCCTTATAATGGACCACTATGCGGCCATTCAAAGTGATGCTGTGGAAGGACAATTAATGACAAGGTGGAAAGTTCATGATAGATTTGTCAAGAGAAACTAGCAGGTTACAAAACAACAGGTGCTGTGAAGTACAAACCCATTTTGAAAGGTATATATTCATTTTTTTAAAAAAAAAAAAGATTGGGCAGATACGGTCATGTCTTAGTGGTTTTATTTTCCTTTTTGTGCGTTTCAACATTTCACATTTTATGAGTACTTTTGTAAGTTGCCAAATGTAAAAAAAAGAAAACATCCTACTTATGATAGGCTGAATTGTGTCCCCCCCACAAATTAATATGTTGAAGGCCCAATCCCCCAGTACCTCCGAATGTATTTGGATATAGGGCCTTTGAAGAGGTAATTTAGGTCCAATTAGGTCACACGGGTAGGCCCTAATCCAATGGGACTAGCATCTCTATAAGAAGATAATATTGGTCACAGGCAACACAGACTGAGGGATGACCGTGTGAAGACACAGAGAAGACAGCCATTTGCAAGCCAAGGAGAGAGGTCTCAGAAGGAACGAACCCTACCAACACCTAGATCTCGGACTTCCAGCCTCCAGAACTGTGAGAAAATAAACTTCTGTCACGTACACCACCCAGGCTGTGGCATTTTGTTACGGCAGCCCTGGCGAGCTAGTACACCACCCATCTCAAAGACCAGCTCAGATGCCAACCCTGCCACAAAACCTCCTCTTGCTCCCATACCCTCCTTCCATCTTTCTGTGGCTACCACTTTTGTGTCATTCAGCCTCTTTTAGATTAGCATTTGCTCACACTCCTCCCCTGCTGCCTTGTAAGCTTCTTGAGGATGAAGTCCATGTCTCGTTCATCTTTTTCCACTCCACCACTGCTTGCTCACATAGCCCAGAGGTGCTCAACCAGTGGCTATCAAAATAACAAGAGAGCAACTTCCCTGGGATGCCAGTAGGGGTCAGACCACCTAGACGTTTCCTGGTGGTGGCGGTGCGGCTGCAGCTGTGTGCATGTTGTGTGTACGTGTATTGGGGGAGGGTGTGGTTGTTCCAGGAGGGCGCCACCTCTTACCAGTTGTGTGATCTTGTGGAGGCAGTCACACTTCACACCCAAACCTTCAGAGTTTACAAAGCATTTTTGTATGTATTCTCTCATTCGGTTGTCATAACAATCCACCAAGATTACAAATTATTTCCTCTGGTTCACAGGTGAGGTAACCATCGTCATAGAAGGTGGAGAAACAAAACAGTTAGTTGTGAAAACTTATGAGAATAATAGGTAGAATGTACTGAGTGCCTGGCACCACACTAAACACTTTGCATGACTTGTCCCAATGACAATCCTCACAACGAGCCTATGAGAGAGGAATTATTACTGGATCTATTTTACAGATAAAGAAATTGAGGCCCAAAGGAATTACCTGAGATCCCATGGCTAGAAAATGGTAGAGCCACAGCCCATAATTAAAACCGGTATGTCATACTGCCCCGTCCCCACATAAATTAGCATATAGAGGGTGTTAAATGAGGGCAACAGACAGGAGTTGCTCCAAAATTCAGAGACCGAGTCGGTCTGGAAGGTCTTCTTAAATAAGGTGAGCTTTGAGCTAAGCCTTTTCGGACATAGTTGAGTGGAGAGGATGGGGTGGGGCCAGCCTGCCTTACTTCATGCTGTTTACGGCTAGGAGTCCCACAAGTCAGATTCAACCGCCCAATTCAACTCCCCACACCCGTCTTGAGCCCACAGTAAGTGCCCACTACTGGGCTGGGAGGTGCTGGGGTTCAGAGAGGATGAAGAGGAGGTCCCTGCCCAGGAGGACTCAGTCTCCTGGGGAAGACAGATTGGTGCCTAATAATAGCAACCCAAGAATACATGAATCGATTACCTTACCATGGCTTTAAGGCTCTATCCAGGGCTTTGAGGGGAAAGCCCTGGTTCCAATTCTGCCACTAATTTTCTATGAGACTTTAGGCAAATCACAGCCCGTCTTGTGTCCTCAACTTCTGCACCTGGAAGGCAGCTATGCTCATCACTACACCGCCAACACCAGACTGCACCTGGAAATGGAGTCACTGAATATGTATTGCAGAATGACTTCCATAGGCTAACGTCAATCGTCTACATCCAATTTCCATTCTCTCTCTCTCTCTCTTTTTTTTAAATTAGAAATGTGAGTTTAATCTTAAGGAGAGAGGTCAAAGCAAAGAAATAGGGTTTTTTTTTTTTAAAGACTTTATTTTTCCTTTTTCTCCCCAAAGCCCCCTGGTACATAGTTGTGTATTCTTTGTTGTGGGTCCTTCTAGTTGTGGCACGTGGGACGCTGCCTCAGCGTGGTTTGATGAGCAGTGCCATGTCCGCGCCCAGGATTCGAACCAACAAAGCACTGGGCCGCCTGCAGCGGAGCGCACGAACTTAACCACTCGGCCACAGAGCCAGCCCCAAGAAATAGGTTTAAAAGTCAACAACATATAGATAAAAGTTGTGGAAGCAGATGGACACTCAAGGAAAGTTGTTTGCTAAATGAGAGATTTCAGTGAACGATCCCTGCCTCCCCCGCCCCCAGGGCTCACCTCGTGGTTCCACACAATGAAAAACACTAGCAATAAATAAAGAAAAGCAGCTATTTATTGAAGGAGGGGATAGAAATAGCACCAATCACCAGTTTCTATTCCCCTGGGATGGATGATGCCTTCAGAGGAGATGATGTAAACGCATTAATCACACGGGCCCCCGGGGAAGACAGAGGAAGGGGGTTGGGTCCACAGCAATAACATGACACCAACAGCACACCCATCTGTGTCCACAGCTAGAATTTGTGGGGCCTCTCCTAACTGCTGCCCCTCTTGCTGGACCCTCTCCCGCTGGAACAGTCACCTCAGCAGTGGGGGCATACCTCTCATTGGCTTATTTCTTGTAAGACTCAAATAAGAGGAAGTCTTCAGACGTTGGCCTGACAACATTTTCTTACTTAAGCACACAAGTTGAATAAATGGGCACATTCCCCCGACTGGGTCCAGCTGACCAACTCAAAGCTACTTTTGATTCTTGAGCACATTCAGCTCCTTGGTACATCTTTAATTTCTTTTCTTTATATGTTCTTTCTTTCTTTTTTAATGACAGGACAAAAACTATCTGGAGAAGGGAAATTCTTCCAACGTGCATTGAACCCTTCACTTTTCTCACCCCGGCCGCCAAGGTTAGCTATCCATGATCTTAAGAATATCCACTACAATAAGATGACCCTTTCTCCGGAAGGCAGAGAACAGAGGAGTCTCCTCCTTCCACAGGTCTTCCATTCTACAATCCCAGGGCTGCCTAAGCAGGACTGGGCTTCTCCTGATTGCTCTCAAGGTTGGCATTCTACAACTCATCTGGCATATCAAGCACTTGGGCCCTGTAAGAAGATCTCACCTTCCTGAGCTGTTGTTGCAGAACCTGAGAAGATGTGGTGAAAGAGAAAGATTTCCCAGCAACTGTGCCCACAGGGTTCCGGGGCCTTCACAAGCTAAAGCCTGTGCTAGGTGACTCTCCTGCTTGAGGGCCAAGCAAGAGAAACCATCAGTGCTGTTGTGCGTTCGATGTAATAAGAAAATACACCCAAGTTGCCTTCATTTGCTCATCTGACAAACATTATTATGCATCTATCTGCATAATATCCTGTACTGGGGATACCAAAAATGGAAAGACAAGACCCAAGATCTGGTAGGGGAACAAGGAAGTCTCCATTCCTTCTTTCTCCCCCTCCCACCCCAGTCCCATAAAAGTGAGACAAGATGGATGAAGCCAAGTTGGAAAAACTATTGGGTTGAGCTGCTGACTACCATTTTGGTTAAGAACCTAGTGGAATCTGAGAAGTTTAGAATTTGTAGCAATCTTGGTAGCCTCGGACTATCTTCTATGCAGCACTATTTTGGGAGTTATATTCTAGGCTCTGACTAAGGGACAAGCCTACAAAAAGAAAATAAAACAGTCACCAAGCTGGACACGCTGCTTGTTCTCCAGGAGATAAGAAAATGATACAAGTATAAAAAGATGCAGGCAGCAGAGATTTATGCTGGGACAAGTAGCCAAGTGGGAAAAAGTGTGAAGCCAGGTGCCCGGCTCCGTGCAAGGGCCCTGAGTTCCTGGGCCCAGGGGCTGGGTGTGGAAAACTGTTACCACCTGCCCTTTTCTGATTGAGGAATTATGGAAGGTAAGTGGAGAAATTGCTTAAGCAGACTAAACTCATGCAAACCCCATCCCACCCCTTTCCCTACCAACAACAACTAGGTGCCCAGAAGCTGGGTCTGGTTGGGTCTGATTGAGTTTGGTCGGATCTGGTCTTGTCTGGTTGGGTCTGTTGAGTCTGGTTGACTCTGGTCAGGTCTGGTTGGGTCTGGTCCAGTCTGGTCAGGTCTGCTTGGGTCTGGTTGGATCTGGCTGAGTCTGGTTGGATCTGGTCAGATCTGGTCAAGCATGCAGCTGAAATACTGCCCACATTCTGTGTGGACTAGCAGTCAACAGAGACCTGAGTTCAAGACCCAGCACTGCTCCTTGCTTGGAAAAGTCTCTGATTCTCTTCTAGCTTCAGTTTCCTCACGTGTAACTTGAGGGTCATTCTCAGTACTTACCACGGGGTTGTTATGAGGGTTAAATGAGACAACTATGTAAAGCACTTCAACAGTGCCCAGCAGACACAGAGGCTCAATACTTGTTAACTGATTATCAGCTACATAGAGTCTTTCCCAACCCTCCCAATAAAAATGGCCTCTGCCCCTCCTTGAACTCACATCACAGTCTGGCTTTATCTTTCATTTTCTGCCCTTGAAGGGAAGATCTCTGATTCATCTTCATAGGATCGAGTCAGATTTCAAACGATAAGTGAGAATTTAAATGATTCTTGTGAGAGAGGGAGGAAAAAGAAAGAACTTAGAAGCAATCACGTCTATTGGCAGAAATATGCAACTATTGCCAGGTACCAAAACAAAAACAAATTGAGTTGCTGGAGCTTGGAATTCAGCTTGCTGGTTAGAGCGAAGTGGACATTAAAGATAGACTTGCTCCTACTCAAGGTATGGTCCGTGGGCATCACTTGGGAGCTTGTTAGAAATGCAGGCTCTCTGACTTTATGTCAAGCCTGTGGAATTAGAATCGGAATTTTAACAAGGTGACTCCTATGCATGCTAAACTTGAGGAGCCCTGCCCTGGAGAAACAAGTGATTCTCAATCTTGGCCACACATTGGAATCATCTAAGGAGCATTTAAGAGTCCTGATGCCCAGGCTGGATCTCAGAACAGCTAGAATCTCATTGATTTGTACAGCTCACCAGGTTGAGACCCATTGGTCTAGACCCACCCTACGATTTACTGGGCAAGAAACTAAGGTCTGGAGGGGTAAACTGGCCTGCCCGAGGTCACATAGCAAGTAGTCACAATGCTAGGGACATGAGCTCAAGTCCTCCAACGCCAGGGCTCTCTTCATTGTACTTCACTGCCCTGTGGCAGAGTTTGGGAAATGGGATGAGGTGAGGAGAGCATCAGGCTTCCCTTTCTGGCTCGCCATCCTCATGGTTGGCTCCTGAAGTAGGAGCTTCCTGGACATGGGTGGCCTTATGCCATTGAATTCCCTGATGGACTATGTGCATGGGAACCCCACCCTTCGAGGCAGTAGGTCCCGGGAGCCCAGGGCCAGGTAAGATTCTGCCACCTAACCGGTGGCCAGTCTCTGGGCTGAAATAGCCCCCACACTCACCCAGCCAGCCTGACCCTGCCATTCCCACACACCCCTGTCTTCCCAGAGACACAGAGGGTTCAGGGACTGTCCCACCACCCAGGTCACACAGTTCTCAGAATCAGGTGAGGTTTCTGAGCCCCCACAGCCTCAGCTCCTGGCTCCTCTCGGAACTGCTGGGACAGGCCCGTTCTCAAGTCAGCAACCGCGACAGTCTCGAAACCTTCAGGGCCAGAGGCTCCCCCGTGACTTGTTTTCGCTCTCTTGTCAGGGTTTTGGGGGGGGTGTGTGTGTCTCAAACCTTTGATTGTCTCTGCTTTCTGACTTTTTCTGGTGTGTTTTTGAAGTGGCTTTTTGTTATTCTGCCTCAGCTCACTCATCTTTCTCAGCAGCCGTGGAAAATAGCTCTGTTCTGCTCTCCTCTGTGCACTTGGATTCCAAGTAAACAGCTCGCCTGCTGGCCTGACCATGCTGAACAGCTCTGGAGGGCCTGGTCCTGTGAAGCCCTTGAAAATAAACATGTGGCATAAAGCTTCCCGTTGCTCAAGGAGGAAGATGGGGTAGACACAAGAAAGCAGAAGGAACTTTCTAGGCACACAATTATTGATGGCCTTGGCAGATGTGTTCTGAGCCCTGGAGCAGGCAAGGAAAGGGACCTTCTCCTCCCGTGAGCATCAGGCCTGCTAGAAGGAAGGCACCCACCTGCCAGGAGCTTCTCTGGTCTCCTCTCCGGAAAATCGAGGGCTAGATCTACAGCTATGCTGTCCAAAACGGTAGCCACTAACCACATTGGCTACTGAGTGCTTAGAATGTGGCTAGTGTGACTAAGGAACTGAACTTTGAATTTTACTTCATTTTTAAATTTAAATAGCTACGTGTGGCTAGTGGCTGCTGTGTTAGACAGAGCCGCTCAACAGCAGTGGTTGTCAAAGTTGGCTGCACATTAGAATCACCTGGGGAGACGCAACACACTCTGATGCCCGGATCCACCCCTGGCGATTCCGATTTATTGGCATAGCGTGTGGACTGAGCGGCAGAGTTTTGAGAACTCCCCAGGTGACTCTAATGTGCAGCTAAATTTGAGAACCTCTGGCCCAAAGGCCTTCCAATAGCTCTTCCAACACCAACTTCCTGCATTTTGATATGGTTTCTACAGTTTTCAGAATTTGAGGACCAAGTAGTTTACTTAGAGAATCAAGTCAAGACATTGAAAATGTTTTTCCACGTTCTAAACGTAATGCATTCATTGTAGACAATTGAGAAGATTCAGAGAAATAAAAAGAAGAAATTTAAAAGCCCCTAAAATCCCACCACCCAAGTAAGGAGTTAAAAGGCTCGGGTGTAAATCCTTCCAAAGATTTTCTCCAGGATACTTCCTTATGTTTTCTTCAAAACTGGGATCATACTATGCTGCCTATTTTGTAACCGGCTTTGGTCACTTTGCTTCTTTGGTTAAAGAATATTCACATGCTACCATCAATTGTAATGCCTGCATGGTAGTCTTTCATACATAAACCACAATTTATCCAAATCCATACTAATATTGACCCCATTTTTGCTATTGTTTTAAAAAACATTGCTATGAATATAACAATAGCAATATCTTTATGAAAAGCTGTTCACCAACCCTTTGGGAGAAGAGAAGAGGGAAGAGGAGGGGAGGGGGGAGAGAAAACAAAAGAAAATAATTAGGTCAAAAGGCATACAAAATTCTAAGCAATTCAAATTACTCTCCAGAAGAGTTGAACCAGTTTACATTCCTACCAACAGCGCATGAGAGCACCTGTTTTTATGCATGCTGGCATTGGGGATTGACCTTATCAAATTTAACAAGGTTTAAAAAAAACCCACCACCACCAACAGGCACCTCATCATTGTGAAGTTCAGTGCACCTTCAATGAGCACTGACTGTGCGCCAGGTGCTGCCTTAGGTACTGGTTTGATGAAGATGAATGGAGCGCCTCCCTGCCCTCTGAGAACTCAGGGAAGGGAGGAGTTCAAGGGCTTGGCTTTAAGTCAGGGAGAACAACACAGGTGCGAAGAAGTACCAGAGTCACACCACAGAGAGGGAGGGAAAACCCGTGGTTCTTCACGGCAATGCTGGGAGCGTTTGAGCTGGCTCGAGAAGGATGAGAGCAGGCACTGGCAAACGGCAAGGTGCTGGAGGTTCAGGGCACAGGAAAAGTGTCACTTCTATCCACCAGTGGCTCCTACACTCATCAACCCCCTACAGTCAGGAAGCTCTCCCCTCACATCTATCCCACAGCTTCTTATTGCTGCTTAAATCCCTTCCCTCTGGTTCTCTGTAGTGGAAACAGGAGACAACTTGGTTGTATTCTCCATAAAATCACCTTCAGAGACTTCTAGATCAATGCAAATCCCAAGCATGGTATCGTATGTTTCTATTTGGATTATTCACTCCTTTTTAAAAAAAACTACATTGACATACAATGTCCTTATGTCCATTAAAAAAGAAAGAGTTACAGAAGTCAAGACCATGGGGCAAAAGTCGGGGTGATGGATTCCCCAGGCCTCAAGACCTAAGCCCAAGTTACACATCATTCTTAGGATGGCCAATGCCAGTCCCGTATAAAGAAGGGGGCAGCTCAAGTCCTGGCTGTCCCACATAGGACCGTGGGGAAATTTACTTCATCTTACTGAGCCTATAAAACATGGATTATAGGAATAGCGAAAATCAGATTTGAGGGATGGGAAAGCATTTTGTTAAAAATAACAATAAAGAGAATAAGAATAACCTGTGACTCCCATCAACGCGGGCCCATGGTCAAGTTAGCCAGCCTCTTGCTTTCTCTTTTTGTGAGTATCTGTGACCCACAAACACACACACCCCCTTTAAACCAAGTCTCTGACGTTACTAGCATTTCAGGAATAAGGCAAGTCCCCAAAGATGGCCTTTCTTCAGAAGCTCACTGAAAAGTGAATTAAGGAACTTACCCAACGGTGACTCGGTGCAGGAGGTAGGAAGGGCATGACGGCCACGGGGCCTTTGAGTGCGGGGTCCCCTTTTCCATCCACTGACCGACACTCCTCCTCCCCGCTGTTCTGCCTTATAACGTCAGGGACAGAATCAAATTTCCCACCTCCCTGCCCTCACCTCCCCCTTCTCCTTATAGCTCTGTGACACATGTCCCTGGAGAGTCCCCGACATCATCACAGAATAAAAACAAAAACAACAAAGAAAAAATACCAAACCTTCCCCCTTGCCACTCCCGCCCCTCCACTATGAGTCGCCCACACGATGGGGGTTAACTCGAGTTTCAAATAGTAGAAATGAAATGGCCTTTTTTTTTTTCTCACTTCTGCTATTTACACAGAAGTGCCTACCAGAGACCTCAGCACTAAACCCACCATAATTCAAATTTATTTTTAGATTTCTCAGCTGTAGAAATCTACAAAATGCCAACATGGGCTCGGGCGATTCAGCCGACAGGAGGAAGGAGAGGGAGAAAGGGAGTGAGCCGGCTGAGAACCTGCTCTCGGCCAGGTGCCTTGCTGACTCCGCTTCATTTCATCCTCACAGGGACTCTCAGGAGAAAGCCCATTATCGGAGGTATTTTCACAGATATTGAAACTGAGGTTCTGCGTAGCTGAGCGACTCGGTCAAAGTCAAACAGTCAGTCAGCAGTGGGATCTGGATTTGAAACCAGAACCAACTCAAAGCCAAAGTTCTTCATGTTGAACCCTCCCCTTCTCCTGTTCTCTCTTGTGCTCCCACAGCAAATTCCCATGTACCTTCTTTACCTGAGTGTTTGCAATATCCCTGCCCCAGCTACCTGTACCTTGCCCTTTTCAGCTTGGGAACAAAAATAGGGTCAATCAGAGAAGGTTCTGGAAACTGAAGAGTTTTCTTTCCCCCAAAAGAGAGACCTACAAATCAAAAGAGGCCTACATACTGCCTGCCCAGGTATTCATGTTATAAATCGAGCTAATAAACTACTAAATAAAATAGGCCAGGGCCGGCCAGGTAGCACAGTGGTTAAGTGCACACGTTCTGCTTCAGTGGCCCGGGGTTCGCCGGTTCGGATCCCGGGTGCAGACATGGCACCGCATGGCACGCAATGCTGTGGTAGGCATCCCACATATAAAGTAGAGGAAGATGGGCACGGATATTAGCTCAGGGCCAGTCTTCCTCAGCAAAAAAGAGGGGGATTGACAGCAGTTAGCTCAGGGATAATCTTCCTCAAAAAAATTAATTAATTAACTAAAAAATAAAATAGGCCATATTCTATTTTGAAAATATGTTTCCGTAAGGAAAAATATCTTTCATAATGACCTACGAGGCCCTGTTTATGTGTAGAATTCTCAGATTCCCTGATGAGCTTCCCTCCAGCCCCCTGCCCGGGCCTGCAGCTCACTCTCCTTCTCTTCCTACTCCCCAGCCTGGAGTAAGCTCCGTCTACACCACCAATCCATAGCCAGCCTTTGGCCACCTCTTGAGCCTAGGGTTTGTGAGTCCTGGGTCCCAGAGCAGGACAGAAGTAGAGACACAGACCAGTGGTGGGCCCGTCCTTCACCTGACAGAAAGGAGTGCAGTCAGAAGAAGACGGGCGTCCCTCCACCTGGATCTGAAGGCAGCACTGCGTTTGTTGCAGGCACTATATGCCCATCACTCTAAGCAGGATCCACGCAGTGAGCTGGAGCCACAACTGTTACCTCATCCTTCTACCTGCCATGAGCCCTAAACCTGACATTTGAAAGGAAATGATGCTTTTGACCATTTCAATCAATCTGCAGTATTTGTCTTTCCCCACCCCTGGGACAGGGCTCAAGGAGCGGGAGGCTCTGGCACGCATACATTGACATTTACACATAGAATCTCCTTGGCTCTGTTTGTTCTTTGCTTTAAAAGTCTGCTCCAAAAACTATAAACAGAAACCAGATCTGTAGTTCCCAGGGGCTGGGGGTGGAGGAAGGGGTTGACTACAAAGGGGTGTGAGGGGATTTTGGGAGGCAGCTGTCCTATAGTGTGTCTTGTTTGTGCTAGTGGTTACACAACTGTTCACATTTGTAAAAACCCCTAGAACTGTACACTAAAATAGGTGAATTTTCATGTATGTAAATTATATCTCGAAAAATGATGTAATTGGCAGCCGGTCCCATGGCCAAGTGGTTAAGTTCACACGATCCACTTCAGCAGCCCAGGGTTTTGCCAGTGTGGATCCTGGGCGCAGACATGGCACCAGTCAGTAGGCCACACTGAGGTGGCGTCCCACATGACACAATTGGAGGGACCCACAACTAGAATGTACAACTGTATACTGGGGGGATTTGGGGAGGAAAAAAACAGAAAAAAAAAAAGATTGGCAACAGTTGTTAGCCCAGGTGCCAATCTTTAAAAAAAAATGATGTAATAAAAATTGTCTCTTCAAACCTCATTTAAGAAAGGAGGAGGACTTGAAAAAGGAATGTGTTAAAGCATCTAAATTATCTTCCTTTGGTGTGACATTTAGAGTAAGTCAATGTAGTGCACACCTGTCACATTCGTCTTACAGATAGCCTTTCTTTCTGGAGGAAATGCCCTTGTTATGGTCCTGCCTCCCCAAGTAGAGGTCAAGGACTCAAACTCCCAGCCTCCCTTGCAGCTAAGATATGAGCATGTGACCTACTCTCGACCAATCAGAAGCACTCATACTCATAAGACATGGGTTCAGAAGTGAGCACTGTACAGGCACAGGGCTACATGGGGCTTCCATCTTTGCTGGTGTGGGGGCAGCAGAGGCATTTGACTTTGGGGCTTTCAGTGCTTGTGAAGTTGAGTTCCTGGTTACAAACTAGTGTTGTGTAGGGGAAAGAGGATAGACGAGGGAGTTCCATTCCTCACTCTCTGCTGCTGGCTGTGAGTCTCCTTTGGGAACGTCCTTAACTTCTCTGAGTCTGTTTCTTCATCTTTAGAATGGGCAGCACACTGCTTACCTCACAGGGTTGTTGTGAGATTAAATGAGGTGATTCAGGCTCTGGCATGCAATAGGTGCTGAATGAGTCTTAGCTGTCATCCTTCCTCAAACAGTAGGTAAGAGTCTTGAAATTGGTGACCTGTCTTATCAGCCTGGAAGCTTCCCCAGAGCAGGGACCCCATGAGCTTTACTCAGAAGGCAAAGCTGAAACTAATCTTTGAGGAGCAGGGACAGGTGGCCATGCACATAACTAGAGATATCCCCCATTAGGCTCCACTCCTCTGCCCCGCTCCTCTCTAGCAGTACCAAAGAGGCCACTATTTCATTAGCTCTAGATGGAGCCTGTTTGGGGTCAAATCAACAGAAATATGCTTTGCTTTAATTTAACACCCACTGGTTGGGCACCAAGAATATGCCGGGTGCTGTGTTAAGCATCTAAGAAATAAGAAAGGCGGCCCTTAGTTTTAACCTGATGGAGGGAGAAAGATTGCAGACACGCCTACAATACAAATTAGACTGAGAGATGCTGTCATAGCAGTGTGAGCAGCCTTCTGTGGGCTGGAGGCGTCAGAAATTCTCTAGGAGGTGAGAGCTCTCGGAGCTGCGTCTTGAATGATGAGTTAGAGTCTAAAAGGGGGAGAAGGAGCCATAGGCATCTTAGCCTGAGAGAACAGCATGTGGAAAAGCCCAGAAGAATGAAAATGCACAGTTTTGGAGGGAACTCAAAGTTGGGCCAGAAAGGTTGGAGTACATAGGTGGGGAGTCAGAGACTAAGGCCTGAGCTGGTGAATGGGCCAGGGTGAGAAGGGCTTTGAATGCCGTGAAGAAGGCACAAGAGGACAATGAAGCAGCCAGCCCTCCTTAAACGATTGTGTGGGAAGGAACAGGATGGTTTCAGAACTCCTCCTGTCTTTTCTTCCTGACCAAAGCTCTGCTAGGATTTCCTAAATGTGCTTAACACAAGCTTCTCTGAACCCTGCAGTCCGTCCAGGAGATGATCAATGGAATCCCCAAACACGAGACCAGAGAGGACATCCAAGATCATCTGGTTCAATCCCCAGATGAGGAAACAAGAGGTGGGGGGGTGCTCCTGGAAACTTGGCTGGCTGAGCCGAGACTGGAACCCACACTCTTTTCTACCGTAACAGGTGGTCGCGAGCTAGGCAAGCATAAAGACACCTGGGTTTTCTAATAAGCAAAACGTACAAACTCACTTGTCACATACGCAGGATTGGCCCAGTAGTGGGCTTGGTCTGGGGGTGGGGAGCGAGCCCTCTGGATTCTCACTCATCACTTGCCATGAGACCAACCTCGTCATGTTCCACCCCTGCTTTCACGACAGAGGCTATTTTAGTCCAACTTTCTGGTCGCCCTTGCCATTTTGCCAGGATAAAGGTCACCATTGAAGTCAACACTGGGTCTCACTGAGGGGCAAAAGGAGCCCCGGGGGACTCTGGGCAACCCTCAGCCACACGCAGGGGCTCTGGCTTGGTGCTGTTTGGGGACAGCACAACAGTGCAGCCAGCCCCTCCCTCTCTGGTTGGCTGAAACTAGAATGGGATGAGGTTTTGCTGAGCTATTCTGGGAGAATTCTGCTCCCCTGCTTTCCCTCTCCCCTTCCTTCACACCCCCATCCTCACCTGTCCTCACCCCTTCCCTCAGGGAGCTTGGTGACATAGAAAACACAGACCCATAAAGCCTTCCTCTCAATGCCCAACAATGAACCCACGCAGCAAAACAGGAAGCATCTTCTTGTCAAGGCAAGCCCATTGTGCACACTCGTCCTGACAAGTGGCAGGAAACTGCCACCGGGCCGTGGCAACAGGTGTCAGGGTGACCTGAGACCTCCTGCTAGCCTCTGCCAGGACCTCCTTCCCTTTTCGTCCTCCTGGAGAGCCACCTCCTTCCTCCCTGCAGCCTGACAACCCCTCACCTCACACCTGTTGCTCCTCTCTCTCTTGGTGGCCCAGGGCCTGATTAACACCTTAAAAGGCCCTAAACCCTAAAAAGATTATAGCCTCTCTCCAAATATAATTCCTGATACTGACCAACCAACACAAGATGTACACAGATGCTGAAATTAAGAGCTGCTTTTTTAGATTTTCTGATTACAAAATTCTAGGTAAGTTCAACACAGAACCCTTCTCAAATTTGGAGTGTCCTTGTCTGGCTGGGGCCCTAAATCCATGACAAATCTGCCTGTGGTGGAGGCCCCCTCTCCTTGACTTCACATGGGAATAGATTGTTTCCAAGTGAAATAAAACAGGGATTGGAGATGAGGGCAGGGGTAAGAGGCGTGATCTTGGACTTTTGTCCACTGAATTACATGCTCAGAGGGACTAGAAGCCATAGGACACTCTGGGTAGAGCCAAGAAATTGGTACTTTGACCAGGGCTCCATCTGCAAGAAAGGCAGGGCTGAGCTTCTGCAGATCTGACTCCCTCCAGGGGACTCTGGGTCTGCTTCCTTCTATTGAGTTTCTCCAGACCAGACCTTCTAGAGAAGGTCTCTGCTCCTTCTCGCCCTGTTCAAAACATGCCCTGTTCTTTCTTACAACAGGAGGCTGAGTTTACAGTAGGCTAAGTTTTTCTTTATCCTCTAGGTCACCAAGCCGTCAGTAGGTGGTTAGACTGAATGACTATGAAGGTTTCTTCCAGTCCTGCTCCTTGCTCCTTCTCAGAAACCTTTGTTCATGGGCAAGACTTCCCCAAAGGCAGTGCGCACATTCTCAGAGAACAAGGCAGGGTACAGGATGTCTTCTCTGAGGGCATGTTTTCCAGGCAGGGAGGGGACAGCCATGGTCTGAGCCCTTCAGGTCATTCCTAGCGTCAGCCTGACATGGTGGGAAAAGCCCCTTAGCTTGGAGTCAAAGGTCAAGTCACTTCTCTTTGAGTCTCAGTTTCCTCAATCAGAAAATTGAAACCTACCAAACAGAGCAGTGCTGAAAGTTAAATGAGATAAGATATAAGAATGTGCTTAGAAATATGGAAACCCCAAACAAATGTGGAGACATTATTTTCCATTAGTTGACAAGCTCTTTGGTCATTAATTGACCATGGCTTATTGGGCCTTCAAGTCCTAGCGTTTGGCCCAATACCTGGCAGAGTAGGTGCTCAGTAGGTAGATGCTGAAAGAATGGATTGACAAGGGAATGGACGGAAGGACAAATGGACAAGCAGAGTAGTGGGGAACAGTCAACTCTGGGAAATGCTTTGCACACCATCTGTCTCACAATGCACAGCAGCAGGGAGAGATTCACTTCAAAGACACAGCAAAAGCAAAAGATATCACATGTGCCAAACTCAGCCAATCCGTAGAGCAGGTAACAAAGGTCAGAAACCTGGCCCACAGGCCATGTCTACCCTACAAGGAGGCCAAGTTACACAGTGTGGTTCTCTCTGTCTCCTGAACTCCCAAATTGAGCAATTCCGAGAAAGTAAACAACCTGTTCGAGTTCTGTCAGGCAAGACTTCTGGCCTTGGCACTTGCTACTGACCACTCACCACTACCCTCTTCCCTTTGTCTGGGTTATTGCTATTCCCCATAGATGCTATTCCCCATTTTTTCCATAGCCTTCCTGATTACCCTCCTATGTGCTACTATGTCATCTTGGGCTTGCCCACCATCCCCGTTAGCTCTTACTACATTGTACCATAATTTTGTCTTCCGCTATTTTTTAAATATTATGAATAATACAATGAGACCTTTGTCCGCCACAAACAAAGCATTACCAACACAGTTTAAGCTCCTGGATATCCTCTGCATTTACATCCTCTTCCTTTCCCATCCTGAATTTAGTGTATACTTTTTCATGTATGTCTTTATACTTTCACTGCTTATGGGTAATTGCCTCTTTATTTTTCCATCTCCCCACTGTTATGGAATGAGTGTTTGTGCCCCCTAAAATTCATCTGTTGAAGTCCTAACCCCCAGTGTGGATACATTTGGAGATGGGGCCTCTAAGGAAGTAATTAACGTTAAATAAGGTCATAAAAGTGGGGCCCTGATCCAAGAAGGTCAACATCCTCATAAGAAAAGATATCACAGAACTCGCCTTCTTGTTTTCTCTCTCTGGCCTGGCACACACTGAGAGAAGGCCATGTGAGGACATAGAAAGTAGCCACCCGCAAGCCAAGAAGAGAGACTGACTCTGCCGGACCTTGATTTGGGACTTCCAGACTCCAGAACTGCGGTAAAATAAATTTCTGTTGTTTAAGCCACTGAGCCTGCGGTATTTTGTTACGGCAGCCAGAGCCGACTGATAAACCCACCGTGCTCCGTGTGAGTTTAGCGAGGCCAGAAACCATGAGGATTCATCTTTGTATCTGTAGAGGCCAGCACCATGCCTGGCACATAAGTGCTCATCAAATACTTACTGAATGAATGAATGAAGTCACCACAGAAGCAAAACAATTATCCTAGGCTCCATTCCCTGGGACCAAGGTATTCTCTGCTCTGACATGATGCTAGTCCCATTCAAGCTGCTGCTGAGATCAGGATATGCAGTCAGCTACCAATAAATTAAATTTAAAAGGAAGAAAAGAATTCCCAAGAAAGAGGTTAAGGGAGTGGTGGCATCTTAGGAAAAGGCTGAAGTCACTTCACCAATCGATTAAATGTTTATTTAATTTTTTAGATTTATGTAATTTATTTAGGTATTCAGTGTTGAACAGCCTTCATTTATGTAAGGCGATCCATCTTTGGAAGACCAAAGACCAAGTGGTCCAAAGGTGCCCCAGATATAAGCAGGCACAATGAATTTACGCCTCTTATGGACATGACCTTTGTATGGACACTTTGGAGTATCCATGGCACTCCAACTGGAGAACATGAACTCAGAGAGTCTGCCTTCTCTTATAAAACAAACCACATCCTCAGCACAGCTTGAACATGATGGTGCCCACTCTCACAAGGCCCTGAGCCTCAATATGGGGTTTCACTTCTAGAATCCCTGCTTTTACTTTTAAGATTCTCTAGAGAGAAAGAGGCAGCAGTCTCGAGGAGCTGACTTCAGTTCTCTTGTTAGGCATAGAATATATGCTCTTAACAAGTGGGCTGAGACAGAACCTTCTGTGATATAAGATATCACCCACAGGATCCATTATCGAACTATTATTGAACTACACCAAACTACACTTAAGAAAAAATCTGTTTTTAAAATCACAGAACTGATTGAGGCAATGTAAAGACCACCAAAAAAGTACACAGCACAATCTTATTTTCAAGAAGCATAAAGTCTGTTCCAGAACAGAAAATAGTGTACATGCCATTGCTGTATACGTCAATTTGGGTGTCCCTAAAGTCAAGTGCTGTGGGAGTTCAGAGGAGGGAGGACAATGAAAATGGGCCTGCCTGGGCCTTGAAGGATGGGATGGGATTTGCAAAATCATACTGGGTTCCTGCTATACTGTCCCTATCATAGAGGATGGATTTGCAGTGAATAGTCACTAATTGTATGCTAACATGTGGATGGAAAGCTCACAATCAGTGTTGAGAGATACAGGGAATCTCCATTGCCTCACTCAGAGACCTGCCAAGAAACTGAAACTGAAGGCTCGCAGGCCAAAGTCGGAGCCAGAGTTGGAGGGGTTGGAAAGAACTGTGAGAGAACAAAAGGGGTCTTGGGTGGGCACCACCACTTAAGCATCAGGCCGAGGCTACTAAAGGGATCAGAATCAGAAACAGCCCTTAACCGTGCCCCCCAACAACATGGTGCATCTACCACAAAGCTCACCAGTCCTGCCCTGAACACTGTGGATACTCCTGATCTGGGACCTTCTATATGGACCTATACCAGCTGGAGAACCAAGAAAATCCTTGAGGATAACAAGGATTATCCTGAGAAGGGAACTTGAAGCTTATGTGGTCCAATTCCATTACTTTTCAGATGGGCATCCAAGAACCAGTGAGAGGAATTAACTTGCCCAAGGTCATATAGTAAGTTATAGCAGAGGCAAGTTTGGAACACAGGTCTTTTGCCTCTAAGCTCATTTTGTCTCAGAAGCATCTGGCACATAGAAAAAGTCTCCAGGAGGAAGTTTCTGGAATAGTTCCAAACTGAAGTTGCCCTGCCCATCCTTACCAACACCCTGCCCAGACATAACCCTTAAGAGTCCTCTGCACTTAGTTAAAGAGATTGCCTATATCCCTAAAAGCAGGTGGGCTCCAAATGCCAATAATTAGAGCAGCTGAAACCTTGAAGTTGGAGGGAAAGTTCCACAAGGACTTCTCATGCCTCCATTTGGGGAATTTGGAATAACAGACAGTGGTTAAACAATGGGCAGGAGGCCACAAGAAAGTCCTACACTTCAGAGTCTCAGATACCAAAGCTTAGGAATCTCCTAGGCAGTCCAATCTCCTCACCTTACATTTGAGAAAACAGAGGTCCAGAGAGGGGAAGCAACTCACCCAAGATCATACAGGGAGCTGATGAAGAGCTAGGCTCACTGCACTACACCCTAACTGAATGTTCTTCATAATTCTTGGGAGAAGAAAAGCTATTCTATCTACTTGTTCCTCTGCCGTCCAGCCCTATACAATCTTGGATTTTCTTCCCTTGTTTTAGCTAAAGCATCATGTCATGCTTGGTCTTGGTCATAATTGTAGGCAACAAGGGTGCAATCTAACCTTAACTTCTTCTTTACCCTAAACTCCTTAGGGACAGAAATCACCTTGTATCAGTCAGCATTGAAGCAAACAAGACCCGTTCTAGGTATTTCAAACAAAAGGAATTTAACATATGGAGCCAGTTATATAGATGACAGAAGAAGTAAGAAGCCAAACAAGAGATGGTGAGGTCACTCAGAGATTAATAACAGCAAGAAGTTGCCATCATCCCTGGAGCTAGAGGGACCCAGGGAGAAGATGGGGTTACCAGAGCTCAGAAACTAGGGCAGGACGTGGAGCCAAGATAGGAGTTACTCATCAGGTTCTGGCACCATAGAGGTTGGGGCTGGCTGATGGACTCAGATCAAAGACATGTATTCATGGCTGGGATGACACTGGAAGCAGAGAAAGAAGAGAAACATCCTAGTGATGGAAAAAAATATACCATGCAAGCAGTACCCAAAGAGGAGTTGGAAAGGCTATACTAATATCAGATAAAATAGACTTTGACAAAGTTGTTTAGAGACAAAGGACATTTTATAATGATAAAAGGGTCAATCCATCAAGAAGATATAACAAATAAGCATACATGAACCTAACAACAAAGCTCAAAAGTATGTGAAGCAAACACTGAGAGAATTAAAGGGAGAAATAAGAGAAATACACAATTCAACAATCATAGCCAGAGACTTAAATGCCCTACTGCCAATAATGGACACAACCACTAGGCAGTAGATCAATAAGGAATAAAAGACTTAAACAACACTATGAACCAACCTGGACCTAAAAGATATCTACAGAATACTTCACCCAACAGCAGAATACACATTCTTCTCACATGCACATGTAACATTCTCAGGGTACACTATATGTTAGGATATAAAACAAATCTCAATAAATTCAAAAGAATTGAGATTATACAAAGTACATTCTCTGCCCACAATCAATAACAGAGGAAAATTTGAAGAATTCACAAATACGTGGAAATTAAACAATACACTGCTAAATAATCAATGGGTCAAAGAAGAACTCACACGGGAAGTTAGAAAGTACTTTGAGACTAATGAAAATGAAAACACAACATATCAAAACTTATGGGATGCAGCTAAAGCTGTGCTTAGAGAGAAATTTATAGCTATAAACACCTATATTAGAAAAAAAAGAAGAAAGATCTCAAAGAACTGACTTCACCTCAAGGAAATCAGAAAAAGAAGAACAGGGGCCAGCCCCATGACCGAGCGGTTAAGTTCGCATGCTCTGCTTCAGCGGCCCAGGGTTTCGCCAGTTCAAATCCTGGGTGCAGACATGGCACCACTCATCAGGCCATGCTTAGGCGGCATCCCACATGCTGCAACTAGAAGGACCCACAACTGAAAATACACAACTATGTACCAAAGGGCTTTGGGAGAAAAGGGAAAAATAAAATCTTTAAAAAAAAAAAAAGAAAAAGAAGAGCAAAGTAAACATAACTCAAGAAGAAGAAAGGAAATAATAAAGACTAAAGTGAAAATAAATGAAATAGAAATAGGAATAAGTAGATAAAATCAGTAAAACCAAAAGTTGGTACATTAAAAAATCAACAAAATTGATAAATCTTCAACTAGACTTACCCTGATACCAAAGCCACACAAATACATCACAATAAAGTAAAACTACAGACACTATATTATAAGGGACATTACTATACAGATTATATTATTATTATACAGAATATATTATATTATATAACAGATGCAAAAATCCTCAACAAAATATTAACACACCAAATCCAGCAACATATTAAAAAAATATTATACACCATAACCAAGTCATTTACCCCAGGAGTTCAAGGTTGGTTCAACATACAAAAATCAATCCATGTAATATACTATATTTAATAGAATAAAGGACAAAAAAACAAGGTTGTCTTAATGGACACAGAAAAGCATTTGATAAAATCCAGCAAACTAAGAACAGAAGAGAACATGATATACAAAAATTAACTCAAAATGAATCAAAGCTAAATGTCAGAGCTAAAAACTATAAAACTCTTAGAAGAAAACATAGGAATAAATCTTTGTGAATTTGAATTAGGCAATGGTTTCTTAGATATGACACCAAAAGCACAAGTGGAAAAAGAACAGTAAATGAATCGGGCCTTAAAATTTTAAAGTTTTGTGTTTCAAAGGACACCATCAAGAAAGTGAAAAGAAAACCCACAGAATGGGAGAAAATATTTACAAATCAGATATCTGATAAAGGACTTGTATCCAGAATACATAAAGAACTCTTATAACTCAATAATAAAAAACAAATAACCCAATTTAAAAACGGCAAAGGATTTAAATAGACATTTCTCCAAAGAAAATATACAAATGTCAATAGGCACATGAAAAAGTGTTTAACATCATTAGTCATTAGGATATTGCAAATCAAAACCAAAATAAGACACCACTTCATACCCACTAAGATGGCTAGAATAAAAAAGACAAACAATAAAAAGTTTTGTCAAGGATGTGAATCTTCATACATTACTGATGAGAATGTAAAATGGTGAGGCCACTGTGGAGAACAGTTTGACAGTTCCTCAGAAGGTTAAACATGTGGTTACCACATGACCCAGCCATTCCACTTATAGGCATATACTCAAGAGAAATAAGAGTACTGTCCACACAAAAATTTGTACACGAATGTTCATAGCAGCATTATTCATAATAGCCAAAAAGTGGAAACAACCCAAATGTCCAACTGATGATGGATAACCAAAATGTGATATATCCATACAATGGATTATTATTAGGCCATAAAAAGGAATGAGGAAGTGATACATGCTATAACATGGATGAACCTTGAAAGCATTATGCTAAGTGAAAGAAGCCAGACACAAAGGCCACATATCACATAACTCTATGTACATGAAATGTCGAGAATAGGTCAATCTATAGAGACAGAAAGTAGATTTGTGGTTACCAGGGGTGGGGGGTGGGATGAAGGGGAGATGGGGAGTCATTGCTAATGAGTATGAAGGTGTTTGCTGGGGGGAGGTGATAAAAAATGTTACCAGGAAGTGACATCAGCCTCATGGTGGTGAGAAGTTTCCTTTGTCTCTCCCCTCTAAATTACTACCAAAAAATATTCTAAAATCTCGATTGTGGTGATGGTTGCATAATGCTGTGAATATACAAAAAACATTTACTGGTACATTTTAAAAGGGTAAATTTTATATGTGAATTGTATCTCAATAAAGCTGTTCATTAAAAAAAAAAGAGGAAAGAAAATTAAAAACATACAACCTGGCATATCCCTTCCCTTCTACCTTCCCTCACCTGTCAGTGCCTCCCATTGGCCAAACTTGCCCAGAAGCCAGAGGGCAAAGTAGTCCCCTATGACACTGAGCAGAGCAGGGGAAGGACGGGGATATACCCCTGACCCATCTCTGACTCCCCCGCACGGGGTCTTCAGGCTATAAACATTTGTTGAATCAATAAATGGCCCTATTTCCCTGCCTTGAGCCGGGCCCCTTGTCTTGATGTCTGGACGCTGCCGGGTTGCACAGGGGGCTTTTTGAACATAAATGACCCAATGATTCATTATCCTGTGACCAGTGAGTGAGCTGTCACTTTCTGTCACCCTGTCATTCTCCTTGGTCCCAGAAGGCACTGGAGGGGCCCCGGGTGATTGGAGGGAGGAGTAGAGGTGGGAGGGGCAGGGAAGAGGGTGGCTCCTCTCACAACTTAAAAGGGGCTCATACCACTTCCTCCCCAGACAGGGGGAGTGCGAGGCCCGGCGCAGCCTTCCTGTGTGGTTTCAGCCGTCCCAAGCGTGTCATGGACCTGGGTGAGTGAGCCTCCCTGTATGAGAAAGAACAGTCCCGGGATCACTTTGACACCCAGACTGACTTTGTGGAATGGGGCTAGGAGGCAGGGGTGGAAGGCGTGGGGGAGCATCTAGAGAAATCAGGTTTTGGTATGGTGACATCGGCAGATGCTCCCAGAGAATGCCACCCTGTTCTCCCAGGCACAAAAGGTGCCCCTTTCAGATCCAGGTAAAGAGGCTAACCACTGGTACCAAGAAAGACAAGGACGTCAAGGTTCTGTCCTTCTGGAACAGTAGGGACCCAAGAAGGCGGCGGGGCTGGGTTCAGTGGTGATCTGGACAGCACCTGTTCTCGTCTCAGCTTGGGGTGATGGGTGAGGCCTTCTGGGACCTGTTTCATCGCGGGGACATTCTCCTCAAAGGGCTCCAGACCCTCCACTCCCTCTCTGATTCCCACTTTTCTCCCCTGTGCAATAGAGATTAGAATCTCTGTTCTCTTGGGGTTATGAGGAGAGGAAATTAAAGGTGACTGCATTGTGCCGGTGGTTCTAGGCAATGCAAATGCAAGCTGCGGTTGTTTTCTCTCTGCCACACGTCGCACCAGCTTTGCTGTTGCCTCTTGCAGGTTAAAGTCTGGATGAGCAACATGAAATGGGACAGCAAGGGGCATTTGGCCTGGAGAAGTCACAGCCCCGGCTTCCAGCAGAGCCCCCTGTCTCACTCTTCCCTTTAAAAAGCCCGCCCTCTGCTCTAACCTCAAACTTAACTAGAAAGAGTACACGAGAAACCCTGAGGGGGCTCTGAGGGGTTCATCCAGCCCCAAACACCCCATTTATAAATCTCAGCTGTGGAGTCAGAGGCTGCTGAGGCTACGAAGGCCGGGTTCCTGGATGGCTTGCTCTTAGCAGCAAGCGAAGCACCGCGGCGGCCTCAAAGCCGCAAGGGGTTGGCTTTAAAAAGTGAAGGTTCCCTGGTGCGTCCTGTGCTGTCCTCACACCCCTCCCCACCACACCACAGCCTCTTGCCTTATCTCTGCCTTTCCCGCCCACCCGGAACCCCGGGTGGACCCAGCAAACAGCTGTGAAAGGGTTAAAGTGCCCCCCCACCACCCCGCCACCCACCACTGTGCACTCTCCGAGGCAGGCTCTAATTCCTGCATCTCGGTGCCAGGTGCATTGGGGGCGTGAGCAGAAAATGTTTGTGGAATGAATGAATGCCATCAAGAACTCTGAGATGATTTGAGATTTTTAAAATCTCTCCCAGCTTCCTCTCCTCCCAGCAGCCTGCTCTCCAGCCCCACTCCTCAGACATCCACCCCCACTGCCCACAATCCCAGAATGCAAGACCCCACTCCCGCCTCTCTGTTTGACCTCTGGGAGGAAACCAAGCAGGGTCCCAGTGGCATGCTGGTAAATGTTGGAAAACCAGCTCCCCAGGACGGGGGAAGGGCCCCGATTTGTAGTGTTTGCCAATTTTCAGAGTGTAAATTCTCCCCCCATAGCTGATTTCAAGCCTTCAGACGACGACTTCAAGTCATGAAATGACTGAGCACAAAGACAGAAAGAAATGTACACCACTGGCTCAACGAGCCTGTGAGAGCCAGCTCCAGCACACCACCGAGGGTACCCCACCCCCCAGACCTAGGTTTGAGGATGCTAGCCTTACGGGCTTTGATGAGGGGAAGGAGGGCAACCGCTGGTCCAGGAAAAAGGGATGTCCTTGCTGTATCACTCAACTCGAGAGATCCCCAACGGCCAAGCCTGAAATACCGGTAGGAAAGGAAGCCACTGAGAAGCTTTGCTCAGAACGGACTCCGGGCCGTTGGGCGGGCGGGTGGGCCACGAAGGATCCGTTTTTTCTCTCTTCATCTGCCCGTCAGGGAGCAAGAGGTGAGTGAGGGGGCAGAGTTTCTGTTACACAAAATGAAAATGTCGAACCAGGGCTGAGTTAGTCTTTTTCGTGATTTGAATGAGCAGCCCTGAGGTGCCCTCCCCACCTTCGAGAGATGGGGCCTAAGACTTCAGCTAGAATTTTCCAAAGCAGAGAAAAGAAAAATGAATCTGTGACAGACTCAACTCGAAGTTTAGCCCGAAGGGGCAGCAGAGAGGGGTGCTGAAGGAATTCAGGGCCATCCCTCCAGGCCTTTGGGGACCTTGGCTGGGGAGGAGGAGAAAGCTGCAGCCCAGGGGAGCTGTTGGAAGAATCTCTCCTCTTTGCTTGGCACTTTCTTTCAGTCAACTATCATTGATTGAGGAATTCAAGCACGGTACACACGTCAATAAGCCACTGCAACAGAGTAAGATACAGTGTGGATGGGGCAAAGCCAAGGTGATTGCGAAGTTCGGAGAAACAAACAGTGAACGTGAGTCGGGGGCATTTAAGTTGGGTTTTGAAGCATGTGTAGGAGTTATCAAACCAGACAAGGAGGAGCAAGGGGCCCAGGAAGTAGCAGGGATAGCAAACTCAATTGCCATCAGTGACCAACAAGGTTAAGTGAGGGAAGGGACATAAGATCTAGTAAGTGGAGGCGGGCAGAGTAGACCAGTGGGTGCAATTTTTTGAAAATTCCATGCAGCCAAGCAGAATATCCTGGGAGCTCAGCCTGCAGGCTCCCAGAGCGCCAGCTCTGACAAAAGCTAGTAGAGAAGAAAGAAGCAAGTTGAGGTGGGTGTAAAGAAGCTGGCCATGGTAAGGAGGAAAGGAGAAGTGGGGGTGGGAGGGACAGGCAGGGCCAATCCTTAAGATACTGTGTGGCTTTGCGCAGGAGTTTGGGCTTTATCCTGAAAGCAAGGGGGAGCCAGTGAGGATTTTTCTTTTTCAATTAGGTGAGTCAAAGGAAGCAAATTTTTATTTTTCAATTAGGTGTGTTTCAGAAGGAGCTCTGTGGCAGCAAAGAGGCAGCAAAGCCTTATATCAGGGCAGAGGTGGGGCCAGCTCTGAGATGTTAGGGGATAGAGGCAACAGAACTAAGTGACCAATGGGATGTGAGAGAGTGACAGTTCCCTTCATGCTCCACTGAGGTCCCGAAACACAGCAGGCTCATCAACAGTGTAGCGTGATACAGTAGTGAGACTTCCATTCAAACCTCAGATCCATCTCTTAGCAGCTGTGTGACCCCAGGCAAGTGGCTTAACCTCTCTGGGCCTCTATTTTCTGGAATATAGAATGAAAATCACAACAGGTAGCTCACAGCATGCTGTAAGGGAGAGATACATGAAGACTAAGAGGCAACATAGAAGAGCAGTTAGGACTGTGGTTTCTGGAGTCAAACAGATTGAAAGCCCGGCTCCACTACAAGCCAGTGGTGTGGCCGGTGGAAAGTTACTAATCTTGAAGTGTTTCGGTTTCCTTATTGCCGAATGGGGATAGCAGCAGTACCACCTCATAGGCTTCTGCGAGGATGAAACAGTTTGGTGCGTGGTGAGAGTTCAGTGAATATGGATTATGCTGTTAGATAAAGCAGTTGGAGTGCAGAGAGTGTAAGATTCTCTAGCTGTCATCCGTCCCCGCCTGTCGTCTAAAAGAGGGTCCCCAGACCTCTCCCCTTCTCTCCAGATCCTGTATCACTTTGCTGCTTCTTCCCTCCCCCTCTCCTCGGCCCCCAAAAAGAGAAAAGTCGTGTTGGCAGTGAGGAATTCCAGAGAAGAAAAGGTTTGGGGTGTCTTTTGGGGCCAGCTGCTGTGCAGCCGTGAACCCCTGGGTGGCCTGGAGGGCCTGGAAAATGTGGGGATGGAAGATCAGGCTTGAGGGGGAGCAGTCAACTAGCAATCTGGTCCTCCCAGCCCAGAAGGAAGCTCCTCTTTCTAGGGGCTCAGGTTGGAGTTCTAGGGAATTTTCTTTTCATTTTGTTCATTACTAGAAACTCAAGAACTCAGAAAATACCCCACGCCTAAGTCCACCAACCCCCACCCCCTGAGATTCCCAACTGTGCTGGTCCCACCGAGCTGCTGCCCAAGGCCAGTTGCTTTATGACTCTGTAACAGACAGAAATGATCTGACTCACGGTCGCTGACCGGGCGCCCTCTGCCACACACCAGAGTTCCCCTAAGTTCCCGTTCTTGAAAACGGCCCCTTCTGGTCCTACGAGATCCCTGCTCATCCACCATCTTCCACGTACCTGGAATGAGAAGTCACCTACACACGTGCGCTCGCGCATGTACACACGCCAGCCACCCGCCTCCCCTCCCCCAGCCAGTGGCGAAGGACTGGAACCGAGCCCAGGAGCAGGGGCTGATGGAGTAAAACAGAAACACAGCTCCTGCTCCTCGTGTTTCACCTGTTGTGACTTATCAAAACTTTGAGGTTTCTCGGTTCTCACTAACAGTCAGAGCGGGCTTTCTCTAGAGTAACCGAAAGGCTTGTACGTGTTCAAAGAAACCTCGAGCGCTGACACCAAGATGAGTCAGTGAAGGATGGGCGGTGCGTTGGACCCTAAAGAGAGTGTGGTTAAGGGTGGAGATGTGGACTCAAGCTCAGGGGCTCATGGGGTAACTTAGCAAGGCAGAGGGGACGAGAGAAGGGAGCTACGATGTTGCACGAGGATCCATGCCCACCCGGGGGCAAATACTCGGGCGCAAGCTGAGGACGAGGGGGCAGTGGGTGCGTGTCCCCAGAAACAGAAGATGCAGCCAGGAAGGCAGTTCCTGTAGACAGTGGAGGGCTTGACTGCCATGCAAAGCATCAGGGGCTTCCTCCTTAGGGCTGGGGAGCACGCTCCTAAGGATTTAGGAGGAGTGCTGGCATCAGAGCTGTGCTTCCGGAAGATGTGTCTAGCAGCAGCATGCAGTATAACTTCCTTGAGTCGGGAAAAATATTTGTTTATTTATGTGGCGTGATGCCCTGCCTCCTTCCCCCAGGAATCCCCAAACCCGGAATCCCCCTCCTTAGGTGGTCCCCCTGCAGCGCAACTGTGATTGAATGTTATGCGGCGGGATTTCCAGCAGGTGGTGCTGTGGCCAAGGACACAATGCCTGGGAACGCGCTGCTTCCTCTTGGCAAGCTCAGAGGCCTTCAGCCTCCAGAAGGGGCTTGAAGCAGAGTCCCGAGCATTTCCCTGTCGCTACTGAGACTGGAAGTGTGACGGGCCTGCAAGTCCTGCCTTGACATTCGTTTGCAGCATTGCAGTTACTGACCCTCCTGTGGGCCAGGCCTCAGCTGGGAACTGAGGGTCAGGGTATGGGGAGGCGGCTACAGAGGTGAAGAGGGCGCAGCTCCTGCCCTCACGGTGCTCCCAGACTTTTAGGAGAGATAAGACTTCACCCTAAATAACCCTGCGAACTGTTCTCCCTGCTCAGCCCTCCGAGGAAATAAGTTCCTGGTGCAGCCCCCAGCTCAGCCACAAAGCAGAACTGAGCAGCCAAGCACCCATCCTTTGTCCACAGCACAGCAGGGCTGTGCTAACCTGGGGCCTCAACCTGCTGCTCAGACCCCAGGAGGGCCTCCTGACCTCCAGAAGGGACCCAGGCTCTGACCCTGCTAGGCAGGCTGGCCGAGGTCCCTCCCCACAGCAGACCATGTTCCCCTCTCGCCCATCTCCCAGGCGCTGGGCCGGAAACAAGTGAAAGAAGAGAAAACATACACACACTTCAGTGCAGCAAAAAGCCAGTGGTTACCTCAGGGAACGGTCTCCATCCCTCATGCCTTCCACAAGGCAGTGTCCCCTCAGGCCACTTTGGTGCTCCCTCCCTTGGAAGAAGGGCAAACAGGGCATTCATTCCTTCCTTCCTTCATTCCTTCATCAGCACACAATTCCTAGGCACCCCTTCCATTCTGAGCCTGCACAGGTAAACGGGAAGAGGTCCCAGCCTCAAAGGCAGGCTGAGGGATGGGCCAGTCGAACCACCAGTCAGTGATGAATGAACATCAGTTGAATGAGGGAGTGTTGGGGGGCTGGTGGAACCCCAAAGCACTCTCCCATCCTTGAGAAGCCGATAACCTCACTGCCCCACCCAGCCCTGTGAAATCACCCTATTCCCTCAGCGGGCCTCCCTCAGGAGACACAAGGCTTCATGTGTGGCTGTCCACCCACCTGGTTGCAGAAAAAATGCTCCCCGATGGCTATTGGCACCAGAGCAGTGCAGAACACACACACACACACACACACACACACACACACACCCCATCCCCACCACCTCAGTGCCTTGCTTCCCGCATAACCTGACATGGAAGGGGGCTACTCAGACCCAGGAGTCAAGGTCAGTTGAAGATCAGCCTTGGGGGGTGGTGTGGGCCAGGGTGGACTTTCCAACTCCAGAAGTGGCCCTGAAGAGCCAAGAAGCGGGGAGGGGCTGCCCTGCATTCTGATCCTGCTCTTTTCCAGGACCTCAGAGTGGAGGAGGTGAGGGCAGTGAGGCTGGGCAGCCGGCCAGGTGCTCCAAGGCACAATCTGGTTCTGATGTTCTGTTTTGGCAAACGTGGTACCTGGAGCTTGTGTTGGAAGTTCCCAAGAGTGTCTCCAGTCTCCTCCGCTTTCTTTAATAACCAAGAGCAGTCCCTGTCAAGCAATAACTTTCTCACCTTGTCTCCTGCAGGGAAGCCAATGAAAAGCATGCTGGTGGTGGCTCTCCTTGTCATTTTCCAGGTGAGTTCTCCTGCCAAGGGAAGCTCTGTACCCTCCTCCACACCCCCCTCCCCAAGCCCTCCCCTTCCCAAGGTTCTGGTGGAGGAGCTGGGCATTTGCTGGAAGGAAATAGACCCAGACACAAACCCATTCACCATTCATTAAGCTGATGGCCGCCCCTTTCCATCTGCTGAGTGACCCTAGAAAGCCACAGATGTCCTCTGAACTTCCTTTACTCTATTTAAATTAAAACATAAGGGAAAATAAGTTAACACCACCTTCCCCACCCCACTTCCAATATCTCCATCCAGGAGACAGAAACGTGGGCTCTGTCTGAGTTCTTGGGGAGAGAGGAGCAGCAAAAAGCAAAGGTTGTGAGGTTACTGGGTTTTGCACCTAGGTGCACACACCCACACGTGTAAAACTTCATATGAGAGCTGAGAAAAGAACCCTTGGTCAGGTGGCCTGGTTACTATCCTATCACCCCAAATCTGTCTCCCATCTCCAACCTCCAGCCAGCCAAAGGCTCCCCTCCAAGCCCTGGTTCCCTTTTGTGAAATAAAGAGACCCATCTGAGCCCCGCGGTGGGGCAGGGAAAAAAGGATGGGGCCCAGATACTGGGGAGGGGGGTAGACAGCACAGATACTTTGCAGGAGTCTGAAGTCTGCAGGAGCAAAGGCCCCCAATGTACAAGGTTCTGCTTCTCCGTCCCAGAAATGGAGACAGGAAATCTGCCCTACCAAGTGCCAGAGTTAGAAGAAACTAAAACTCACAGAGTCGACTTTCCCCCATTTGTTGGGGGTGGAAGTTCCTGGAGGGGGAGGGGAGTGACTGAGGCCAGAGCTGGAGAGGCAGTGCTTCAGAATTTGGCTCTTCCCCAGGTCTGGAGGCCAGAAGGGCAGCTTTCCAGGAGCTCTGGCCAGAGACAGGCCTCAAGCTGGGCGCTCTTCCCAAAACCCCATCCCAGAGGCCCCCCGGAGCTTGGGCTGCAGCCCGCGGCTGGGTCCCCTTCCCCATCACCACTCCCTCCCCTCTTTCCCCCCTGTTTCCAGGACTCCAGAGGGGCTGTGTTGCCGGAAGTGGAGGCTGGAAGGGACAGCTGTGTCTCATTCTTCTCTTTACTTGGGGGGATAGGGGTGGCTCATATGGGGCAGGATGTGGTGGGGCTGTGGGCTGCAGAGGCATCAAGCCTAGCGGCCCGTGGGGCGAGGGAGAGGGATGATGAGGGGGAAGAGAAGGCAGGACGGAGTCATAGGGAGCACATTTCATAGAGGCTGGGCGCACTGCTCTCCAGGGAGGCCCCAAACACCCTTATGATTAGGAACTCCAGACCCAAGGCCTCGGGCTTTACCATGGGTGGCAGAGGGCAGCCAGCCTCTCCCAGGACTCCCAGGCTGCAATCATGCCCGGACGAGGGAAAAGGGGTTGCCACTGACTTTTCTTCTTAAGGTAGCAATCAATGCCCAAAGAAAAGACTCCTGGCATTATGTCATCTTCATCCTGTCCCCAAGCAGGACAGTGATGACTCCAGAATTTGGAAGTGAGAAAGACAAAGACAGGATACAGAGAAGTAGGAATACAGGGTTGCACTTCTGGCTGCGTAACCGTGAGCGAGCCACATCCAGCCACATTACTTCTTCGAGAGCCTCCCTTTCTTCATCTCTAACGTCTCTCTAGCTCCCCAGTTGTATGAAAATCCATTGAGCTGAGCTGCCCAGAAGAGGGACCATGAGTTTCCTGCGGCAGTCTTCCAGCCCAGCTCCCAGCCCTGCGCAACTCAGCAGTCCCTGTCGCTGTGCACAGAGGCCCGAGGCGCATGTGTCCTCCTTCATTGATAAAATCACAGCAGGCTGCTGAACCTTCACTCTGCCCTGCAGACAAGCTAAAAAAAGCCCTGAGCAGCTGAGCCCTGCTGATTGGGATCTGCCGGAAGAGAGGCAGAAAGGTGGGGGAGGGTAGGAGCACAGAGGGAAAGAAGGAGACAGAGCTGTGCTTCCTTCCAGGGGCTCCAAGAGGCCTCAGTCACAGATGACGGCCCCATGGCCCCGTCACCCATTCCTACAATAGCCAAGGAGTTCAGAGCACACATGGCCTGAGCTCCTGCTGCGCCGGGAGCTGCGCCACAGGCCCCAGGGATCTGTAAAAGTCTTCAAGACGCTCACCACCCATGATCACAGCAGCTTGCCCTAAACCAGGGCTTCATGGCCTCTTAACAGCGCTTTTGCCTTCCTCTCTTCACAACCCAGGCCCTCCTCAACCTTAATCCCAAGGTGGAGTTTCCCTCAAAAGCCAAGGCATTTTGTAGGCCCCCTGGAAAGCTCTTTCTACCAGGTTCTAAAGGAGGCTCAAGAAGAAAGACACATGTTCCCACTCTCCTGGGTTTTCTAGCAGGCAAAATAAAACCTCCATGGAGATGAAATGGTGCCGAACCTGGGTTGGGTACCTCACAACAACCAGGTAAAGGAGATAGTTCATCTTCAACTCACAGATGAGAAAACCGAGCCTCAGAGAGATGAAGTGTGTTTAACTGGCTCAAGGCTCATTGGACCCCAAAGCCCAGACTATTTCCAGTCCACCGT
Source organism: Equus quagga (assembly GCF_021613505.1). Classification (NCBI taxonomy): domain Eukaryota; kingdom Metazoa; phylum Chordata; class Mammalia; order Perissodactyla; family Equidae; genus Equus; species Equus quagga. Next base: position 94,639,908 of record NC_060277.1, on the reverse strand, counting down.
CAGCACATACAAGGTCGAGTCTCTCAGAGCTGGCAAAATAAGACCCTTGCTACTTACCGTAAAGGCAGAATCTCCGGCTCCACCCCGGCCTACTGAATCAGAACATGTATTTTCACAAGATCCCCGGGTAATTCATATGCCTGTTAAAGTTTGAGAAGCACTGGTTTCAGACCAAAGAATCACTTTGAAAGCTTAGAAAAACAGATTCCTGGGCCCCACCCCCTGAGATTCGGGTTCAGTAGGTCATAGGTGGAGCCCAAGAGTTTGCAGGTGATATAGATGCTGCTCCTGATGGGAGCCATGCTTTGAAACCGCTGCTCTGGGCAATCCAAGGCAGTGAGATTTAGAGCTGCTTAGCTGAACTGGATTGCATTCCTCTGTTTCCTTCCCCTCAGGTGTGCCTGTGCCAAGATGAGGTCACGGACGATTACATTGGCGACAACACCACGGTGGACTACACACTGTATGAGTCTGTGTGCTTCAAGAAGGATGTCCGGAACTTTAAGGCCTGGTTCCTCCCAATCATGTACTCCATCATTTGCTTCCTGGGTCTGCTGGGCAACGGGCTGGTCGTGCTGACCTACATCTATTTCAAGAGGCTCAAGACCATGACTGATACCTATCTGCTCAACCTGGCCGTGGCAGACATCCTCTTCCTCCTGACCCTACCCTTCTGGGCATACAGCGCAGCCAAGTCCTGGGCCTTCGGTGTCCACGTTTGCAAGCTCATCTTTGGCATCTACAAGATAAGCTTCTTCAGCGGCATGCTCCTGCTTCTTTGCATCAGTATCGACCGCTATGTTGCCATCGTCCAGGCTGTCTCGGCCCACCGCCACCGTGCTCGCGTCCTTCTCATCAGCAAGCTCTCCTGTGTGGGCATCTGGATGCTGGCCATGGTGCTCTCCATCCCAGAGCTGCTGTACAGCGGCATCCAGAAGAGCAGCAGTGAGCAAACCCTGCGGTGCTCTCTCATCACCGAGCATGTGGAGGCCCTGATCACCATCCAGGTAGCTCAGATGGTGGTAGGCTTTCTGATCCCCCTGGTGGCCATGAGCTTCTGCTACCTTGTCATCATACGCACGCTGCTCCAGGCGCGCAACTTCGAACGCAACAAGGCCATCAAGGTGATCATCGCTGTGGTGGTGGTCTTCATTGCCTTCCAGCTGCCCTACAATGGGGTGGTCCTGGCCCAGACAGTGGCCAACTTCAATATCACCAACAGCGGCAGCTGTGAGCTCAGCAAGCAGCTCAACATTGCCTACGATGTCACCTACAGCCTGGCCTGCGTCCGCTGCTGCGTCAACCCTTTCTTGTACGCATTCATCGGCGTCAAGTTCCGCAACGACCTCTTCAAGCTCTTCAAGGACTTGGGCTGCCTCAGCCAGGAGCGGCTCCGCCAGTGGTCTTCCTGCCGGCACACCCGGCGTTCCTCGATGAGTATGGAGGCTGAGACCACCACCACCTTCTCCCCATAGAAGGCTCCTCTGTCTGGACTAGAAGGACCTCTCCCAGGGCCCCTGGATTGGGGATGGGGAGCAGATGCAATGACTCAGGACCCAAGCACGGCAGATGGAAAGGCAATTCTAGCCATTAAGGTTTATCTCAAGGTGAAAATACATGCCACAGACAAGGCTAACCCCAACCCCAGCTACCTCAATCAAACTTGCCAACAGACATGGCTGATAAGCTACCCCAGATCCGGCAATGCTCCAAAACCAAGGTTGTTGTCCCTCTAACCAAAAGCCAAAAGTGAAAGTCCAGAGACAGTTCACACCTCCTGGAGTGAGGGAACAGGTGTCGAGAGCTAGGGTGGTGGAAGGAGCCTGGCGAGTCCTCTCGATGAAGCTTCTTCCCACCTAGAAAGAAGTCCTTTCTGAGACTCAAGGGCTAAGGCAAGGTCTTCCAGAAAACAAGGCTTTGACTCCAAGAACAGAGGTGATGGGGAGACTTCTTGGCTCGGCGGGGAAAGGAGGACGCCAATGGGTCAAACTAACTCTGAATCCCTCCCTCCATCTCTCTTTTTCCACTGTCGTCAGAGCCAACAAGAAATGACAGCCTCCAAGCCTTCCTAAAAGCACACTTGCCCCCGCCTGCCACCTCTCCTCAGGCTGCTGCCCTCCCAGGCACTCCACAGCGAAGGGGTGTGGTGTTTCCTGCAGGCCAGGCCAGCTGCCTCAGCCCCGCCAAAACTGTGTTCCCAGCCAGCGCTCTGGAGCAGGGATGACGTGTGGCCAGCCCTTCTCAGGTCTCAGCTCTGCTGGGATGGGAGGAGAGGCCAGGGAGAAAGGTTAGGGGCCCAGGGGTGGGTGACAATGCTGGCTGCTGAAAGCCCATGAGCTGCTTCTTTGTTCTCTGTCACGGGACAAAAATCTCTCATCCTATTCTGCTTTCAGTTCATTAAGAGAGCACATTTTACTCATACACAAATAAAAGTTTTCCCTTGTGGAAACAACAGCTTTAAAAGAAAGGAAAAAGATCTCTGGTAAATGGCAAATGAGTGTGTTCCTATTTTGCAAACCCCCACGCCCCACCCAGCCACCCCCACCTACCCCCCCTCTCCCCAGTCTTCGTTTCTCAGAGACGCTCAGAGCCACGAGGTCTGCTGAGCTATGCTCTGAGCACATCCAATGACGCAGGCCCAAGAAGCTGAAGGGGTTAGAAAGAGGGGAAGTACAGGGTGTCCATCTTGCAAATACCCTACCAGAGCTCATGGGATAGGACCCCAGCCTGTGCAGTCAGCAGTGACGCAGAGACACAGGTCTGAGCCAAGCTTTGGAAAGAACCAAGTCATCCCTGTAACCTTTATGGCTAGGAACTCTCCCTGACCCTTCACAACATTTACACGCTGGTCTGCTCATCTGTCCCAGCTCAGTCTGGAACTAGAGCCCCTGGCCCTTTGTCAATCTCCTCAGGTTCTCAGAACTGGTGTTGAGAGGGAGGGCCTCTCCCAGGGCTCAGAGACCACTGCATGCTGGATTAAAGGGGTTTACGATGAGACCCATGTGATAGGCTGCACTCTTTGCTGGATGCCTGAGAACCAGGACCACCCATGACCCTCACTGTTGCCACAATGGCCTTTCATGGTGTGGATACCCATCGTGGAGGGGCAGGGATCAAGGATTAGCCACTGCCCCCCCACCAGGCAAAGTATCCAGATCACAGGGTGCCCTGATGCCTGCCCAGAACCGTGATTTCTCCAAGCCAAAGAGAAGGTTAGTCCAACCTGTGATGTATGAGGAGGTGTCCGAAGGGCCCTGCACTGCAATAGCCTGGGGACTGGGGCAGGGCACAGACAGGGAGGGCTGAGACACCCATGCAAAAAGTAGTTTCAACAATTTTCCAAAGTGAAAAGAGCCTCGATGGAAATAGAGCCTGCCTGGTAATGATTCCATTCCCTATTCCCATTCCCTATTCTCATAAGCACATTACATTACCCTCCTCTGCAGGATGCCTTGGGCATTTGTCAGCTGGCCTCCAAACCAGGAACCGGCACCCTGAGAAGAATGAGCCTGGCATTCACAGAAGCGGCATCAAATATTAAAAAGTGCAGCTGCAGCTGTGTGTGTGCAAGCGTGGGCTGAGCAGGGCCATCCCAGCATGCGTGTGTGGCCCTGCGGGGAACGTGCCCGGGTGCAGGTGGGTGTGGAGCCCCCCTGGTGTGTACATCCTAATGAGGTTGCAGATGGGAACACGATCCTCAGATCCTGAAGGGGAGGAATGTAACAGAGCGGTCGTGAACAGGAAGCTCAGCCAACCGCACAAACACGCCACCTCGGCTTCAAATAAATTTTTCTAAAATAACTGGACATCTCCAAGTATTTACAAAGACAACAAAACCCCCAGTAATGTTAATTCCCCAAACTGCTGTATCTCAGAAGTTCTGACCTCGGTTCCTTGTGGGCCTGGCCCCTGCTCCCTGGCCCAACACTCTCACGTGCCTACCCTGATTTTTTGGGGTCCCCTGGGAAGAAGGAAGGGACTCAAGGGGGAGGCCCCCCAGGGTCTCTCTCTCTCTCTCTCTCTCTCTTTCTCGCCTGCTTCATACAACTGTCCATCTTCCTGGGTTCATGGCCCCTGTCCCCTCTTTCCACCACCAGCTGCCTGTCCACTCATCCACCCCAGCTGCATCCTCAGGCCACAGATCTGCCGTTTCAGCCAAAAGCAGCACACCTCTCAAATCAGGGACTCACAGAGCTGCAAGAGATCTCAAAGATCAGCTGGTCCAACGCCCAATCATTCTCTAGATGGGGAAACTGAGACCCAGAGGGAGAAACTGACTTGCTTAAGGAGACATTGCAATGTAGGGATATTGGGTAAACTTGCTTTGGGGGCCTGAGGATCTGGCAGGATTTCGGGAGGGGGGTGGAGAGAGCAGAGGCTCTGGAGGCCAGCCAGTTTTGACTCTCATCTCTAGTGCTTCCCAGCTGTGTGACCTTCAGTGTTGCTCAACTGCTCTGAGTCTCAGATTTCTCAACTGCAAAATGGAGAGGATTTGGCAAACATTGAGCACAGTGCCTGGAATGTTGATGTGGTGGTGAGGCGCACGGACTCTGCAGCCAGACTGCCTGATTTGAATCTCAGCTGCACCACTTGGGCTGGTTATTTAGTCTCTTTGTGCCTTGGTTTCCTAATCTGTGTAATGGGGATAATCGTAGGACCTACCTCCCAGGGTTGTTGTGAGGAGAAAGTAAATCCCCATCTGTAAAATGTTTAGAAATCCTTGGAAAAGAGTTGTTGGTAACCATTAAGAGATGTTTAATAAATGGTAGCTAACTGCAAGGAAGCGAAATTCAATTCCTTAGCCCCATTTCCATGCCTATACAATTTATAAATCAAACTGGAGGGCGACTTGGAGATTAGCTAGTCTGTCCTCCCACCAACTGTGCAGGTGAGTCAACTGAGGCTCAGAGAGGGAAATTACTCACCTGAGGTCTCTCAGGAGCTCTTGGCAACACTAGTACTTGAATCTGGGTTCCAGAGCTCTTCCCCCAGAACTCCTGCACTTGCTTGCACACCCCCACACATCCACCCTGGCATACGCCACCGTCATCCCAGACTGTCTAGCTTTTCTCTGGCAGGCACTATCCTCTTGTCTAAGGAAAACTTCTCCTCTCCCCTTTAGATGATTCTCATCCTTGCCATTCTGTCCAGGAGAATAAAGTGCAAAAGAAATATGGCAGCAGGCCCAAAGGAAATCAGGCAACTGATCCTAAGAAAGGATCTCTCAGGAGTTAGGTTCTCAGTTGCATTTCTGTGTTGAGAGCGAACAGTTGGAGGGAGAAAAAACAGGCGTGTGGGGCTGGGGGTTAAGGCAAACGAGATGGGGAGAGAAAGGGAGCAATTGTGAGTGGGGAGCAGAAGGCAGAGGGGAGGTGGGGCAGGGGCGGTTTCTAGGGACTGAACCGCTGGGGGCCAGACTTGGAGAGTACTGTCAGTGGGGAGAAAGATGCCCTACCTACACACACACACCTACACACATGCACGCACACGCACACACACAGCTCCCCCAGGCCTCCCAATCTCAGGTGGGAAGAAATAAGCTATATTAGTCTTAGAGACAGGTGGGCCCATGGCCTTCTTTGCCAGGAGCGGGTTAGAAATGGCCCAGTTTCCCTGATCTGAGCCCCTAGAAAGACCCCAGGGAGAGAATGAGAGAGAGCCTCTCCCTCAACGCTAAAGAGCAGCGCCGTCGGCCCTCCCAGCCCTCCCCCCCCCCGTGGGAGCAGATGTCAAGAGGCCGCGCAGGGAGGAGAAACTCATACCCGCCCCTCACGCCCCACACCCGCATTGTCTTGTCTCAGGCCCAGAAAGAGGCACAGACAAGGAGTCTGCTGCAGAAAAGGCTACGCAGCCCCTCGCTCACCAGGCAGAGCAGCTCTAGACTAATGAATCTCAACTGATCTCGTCTGAAATCAGAAACGAGGGGACATGAATTCTCCCACGGGCTCCTCTGTGTGTGTGTGTGTGTGTGTGGCCAGCCCGGTTCAGACTTCTCTGCTGCTGTGAGTTCTTTCCCTCCCCACTCCCCTTGAAGATGGATATAACCTAATTTTTGTCTATTGTTCAGTAACCCCAGGGAATTCACTCACTAGGTTATTCCATGTGTCACAGTAATCACTACACGGTTTGGCCTCCAGGTTCTCGTCTCCAGGTAAAGAACATCTCCCTGCACGGTCAGGGAGAGGTCAGGCTTTGCTGGTTCTGACCGGCTCTATTCCCTCGTGGTGCAACATGTCCCGAGGTCAGACATGCGTGCCCGCTAGCAAGAGGGCCGGTGAGGAAACACATCTTGGCCCGGAGTCCTCTCATGCGTGTGTCAGCTTGCTTAGGACAGAACAGTTTATATTTGTTCTAAGTAAATATCTGACACTGTGAAGTTTAACAGATGCTGCAGATGAAATGCCCCCAACCTCTTCCCAGTGTTTAAAACAAGGCCTGGAAATGCATGCACATTTCTCTTGTATGGTTTATGCAAACTGCACTTGAGCGACTGAAGCAGAAACATGATCACGTGCAAAGAACAAGTGGTGCATTCTTCCCAGGCCTGGGGGGAGTTTTCTGTGGCGTGGTCGGAGGCCTGTGTCAAGCCAGGAGCCAAGAGTCACCTACGACGGCACCGGCTCTGCCTCCTCCCCGGCAGCTGACTCCCTGGACACCGCCGTCTTGCCCACACCAACTCCTCTTCCCGCCACCGCTGTCCCTGCACGCCCTCGTTCCAGGGATGCCCAGCTGGGGAGGGCTGGGGCTGGCAACCTCCCAGTTTGAGAGTCCAGGGAAACGGGAGCAGGGAGAACGGTGGGTAGCTCTGAACCTGGCTGTTTCAGGGAGACATCGCTCTGCCTTCATCTTCATCTTCAGAGCAAGACGCAGCCTAGACCCACCTGGAATCCTTCGATCCCTCACCGAAGGCAGGACTTGGATTTTGGTCCAAAAACTACACCTGCTCCGCCCCCAGCCTCCTTCTCAGTTACCCTACCCCAACCCATGCCCCCTACCCCCCAAACTTGGGGAGACCGTGGACTGCCTAGAGCTCGTGAACTTTCATCGCTGGGATAGTCAGACAGAGGCGAGGTGACAGTGGGGTGGGGGGTTCGGTGTCATGGAAGGGGTGGCAGGAATCACAGAGCCTCAGAGTGGAAGAGGCCTTGAGGAAGTGGAGGGGGCTAACCTAGCAGGAGAGAGGCGCTCACATTTCCCGAGCGCCTATGATGTGCCAGGTACAGCGCCTCCCGCTGAATTCTTAGGACAACGGGTGAGGAAACTGAGGTTTAGGGAGTTGTATAACTTATCAGAGGTCACACAGCTAGCAAGAATAACTACAACCTTATTAGGATTTTATCATGTACTACACATCGTACTAAGCATCATATCTTACTCCATTTAATCCTCACAACAACCCTAGTAGAGCCCCATTTTACAGGTGAGGAAACTGAGGCTCAGAGAGGCTGAGTTACATTGCCAAAGTCACACAGCTACTACGTGATAAAGCTACTTGGTGATTTCAACCAGTTCTAGGTGGCCTCCAAAGCCCATGCTCTTGCCCCACCACTCCACAGGCCAGCTAAATAGCTGTTTATTCATGACCAAGTATATACGCAGCCCTACTTTGCGCCAGGCATTGTGTCAAGATCTTCAAAATGTGCCAGCCAACATTTCTCAAAACCTGCTGGATGCACAGCTCCGACCTGAGGAGAGGAGAATCAAATAACAACGACACAGCCCCCACCTGCCACAGGGAGGTGACCCTACCCCGGGCAGCAACCACGTCTTTCCTGCTCCCCAGGAGCTTGATCTCCTCTTCTCTCCTCTGGGCTCTGCTTCTTGGCTGGGCTTCCTCCCAAGGCCAGCCCTGCAGGGCTGTATGCACTGGAGGCAGGCATCCTGGCTCTGCCACAGGCTCACTGGGTAACACGGGTGGGTGACTTTCCCTCTCTGGGCCTGCATCTCCTTAGCTGTGAGATGAGGGCGCTGGACCCAGTCATTTCCCCCTCCTTTCCAGCTCTGATGTACTACAGGTACCTTGTCTGGGTGGGGTCAGCCAGGCAGGGCTCTGGGCATATTGATGCCTGGAAGGGGTGCAGGGTGAGTGGGTGAGGGGCTGAGGAAGCTGCCCCACCCCCAGCTGTGGTTTCTGGTGGGGCCACCGTGGCAGCAGGTGGAGGGAAGTGTTTGTCACCCTTCCAACAAAGGCAGTAAAACAAAAGCCTCCCGGGGCACCATGGGAGCAGGCGGCATAGGCGCCAAAAATAAAACACACCTTTCCTTTGATGGGCACCAGCAGCTGCCGGGGGCCTGGCCCGGGGCTTGTGAGGAAATGGCTCAGATTTCGTGCCCCAGCGCGGGGGCGCGCACACACACACACACACACCAGTCACACAATCAGCACACACACACACACAACGTAGCACACTCACTCACATACACGACCACTTCACGGGCCTGAGACCTGCGCAGTCACGTGGAGCCCTGCACCCAGAAGGCCCACGCTTGGTTTAACTCCTGGCTATCTCCATCTTGAAACTCTTCATAACTTTTGAATATGAGGTCCAGCATTTTCATTTTGTGCCAGTCCAGCAAGTTCTGTAGCCAGTCCTGCTGGCATCCATTCATAAATACATACATTCACAGTATGCTTAAGAAGCACACAGACATTTATAGACAAGAGTACATACACACAGAAGTACAAATATGTGCACACATACCCCACAGACAGCAAAAGTCCCTTCATCCCTCATGCACACTCACTGTAGCACACACATGACCCAGAGGCCATGGACACTCACAAGTAACATTCAGACACCTACAGCCCATTGGCACAGTTTGATTGACTTAACGTTGGGGAAGAGCAGAACAAAGCACAGGGGGAGGGCATGGTGAGGCGGAGAGGGAGAGAGACAGCAAGAAAAATGGAGAAAGGCAGGAACCGAGTCTCCAGGCAAGTTAGCCTGAGCAATGGTCCTATAAGAGTTTAGAAGATCTTAGACCCAAAGAAGTAAGAACAATGGCCCTGTCCTCCCCCAAAAACACACCCCTCCATCAGCCCTGGAGGGACAGTCACCAGAGCCCCACCTCTCCTTCTCAGGCAAACCACTTAACTTCCCAGCCTCAGCCTCCTTCTCCGTGGGACGGGGATAACAATGGCCGCGTTGCAGGGCTGTGAGGGATGCATGGATTCTGTGGCCTTGCCTCCTGGATTCTCCCCGACGTTTAACATCTTGTCTCCTGGTCAGGCCAGGCCTTGCAATCTGATCCTTGGTTCAGAAACTCCAGACTCCCTCCTTAACAGCAGATGTTCAGACGTGTTTATTTCTCGTCTTCTCCTCCCCTCCTTCCCAGCCAGCTGCAAATATAGGAGGTGGACACCATCCATCGCCCACCATCCTTTCAGAACCTTCACGTCCCTAGGCCCTTTTTGACCCCACCACATCCCCCCTCAAACCAAGCAGGACCTCAAGGCCTGGGATTTTTTCTTCCTCCTCTGCTTTCCACCCCAACCCTAACCTTCCCTGTTTAAAACTGTTCCAGGCTCTGGCCCTTCCCTGAGGGCCCAACAATCTGGTGAGGTGGTGCCAGACACCAAGGAGTTAATTGGGAAACAAACCAGCTCTAAGAGGTGTCTACCTCACCGTCATGCCCTGTGCCCATTACAGTCACCCATGTGGAGAGAGAAACGGCCACCAAAGTGGCCACCAACAGGACCCTTGATTTCACTGGAATTCTCACAAGGACATAGGTCCCTCAGATCCCCACACACACTCCCTCGATTAACTGAGAAGGAAACTGAGGCACTGAAGAGCGAATTGACTTGGGTGAAAGGTGGGGCCTGTGGTCCTTCTGATATGCAGCCCCTGTGAGACCAGATACAGGGCGGTCCTTCCCCACCGCCCCGTCTGTCCAGCACACAGCTGCTTCCCATTCCCCAGGCGGGTTGGAGTTCAGCCGGGGCGGGAGCTCTGGTCACCAGGTGCCCCTTGACGAGGAGGAAGAGGATCCGGTGCCAGACTCCCTCACCAGCTTCACCACTTACCATCTGTGTAACCTTGACAGGTGCCCTGTCTTCTCCAGCCTCAGTTTCCCCACCTGAAAACAGGCGTGATGTTGTTTCAACAACTTTCCTAGAGCTGTCGGGACAATTCCGTTAAATGCAATAGCGGATGTAGGAGCTCTTTGTGACTCCAAAGTGATGCGAAAATAAACACTCTGCTTATGGGCTTGCTTAATATCTGAGAAATTAACAGAGAACAAAGACCTCTGTCACTTTGGTGTTGACCAGACCAGAAAAGCTCCAGCCTAGACAACAGTCTGTTGAAAGGGCAAAGGTAGACACCCTTCCCACAACGGTCACCGGAAAAATCCCCTCTCGTGTGGGCACCTGCCTTGACCAAATGTTTAGGGGTCATTTTCCCAGGAGATGTAGGAATTTGCTCCCTTGACACAGGAAAACAAAAGTCACTTGCTTAGTGGCAGAATGAAGGGAGGGCATGGCTGCACCTGTGTGCTCCCATATCATATGATCCCCACCAGGTCCCCATTAGGCCCCTTTCTGACCACAGCTCCTTCCAGGAAGGGAAGCTTCACACCAAACTTAGCAGGTACAGACCAACTCCTGATTGGCTGGCCCAGCCCAGTGCCTGTCACAGAACAGGTCAGAAAACGTTTGCGGAATAAGTGTATGAATGCTGAGTTTAGGGTCTTCCCAGGCCTTTGACTCATAAATTTAAAATCTACCCAAAAATCCCTGCATTGCGGAAATTTGCCCAGGCAGACACGCCTCTCTGTGGGAAGAGCTGCTAGTCAAGACTAAAGGTAGGGGCACCTTCCAGACATGCCATCCTGGAAGAGGCCCAGACAGTAAAAAGACAACCTTGCCCTCCCATGTACACCCCCCGCCCCCTCCAAGCACGAGATCCAGACTCTGACGCGTGCCCTCAGCAAACAGATGCCGTTTCCATGGGAACTGAAACCCCAGTTTGTTTTTCCCTCTGAGGCACTCTGTAATTTCCAGCACAGTCTATGCAACGTCAGCATCAGAACCTCGAGGCGAGCTGCTCCTCCGAGTCTGCGTCCAGCGCAGGGCAACTCAGCTGACCGGGAGAGGTCACAACAAGGCTCCCCTCCCAGAAGGGCCTCCCGAGGCCCTGGGCACCAGCCCCTACCCGCTTTCCTGCTGCAAAGGGGTGCCCAGCAGAGGGGTGGAGCCAGAGATGAGTCCTTGAACCTCCCTGAGGGAGGCCTAGGGGGTTGGGGGGAGTAGCGGGGGGTGGACGGGGGCTCATTTCCAGTAAGAAGTGGGAGGGAAAGAAAAGGTCTCAGTCTGGCAGCCTGGGCCCCAGCGATGGGTAACAGATGATTTCTGGCTGCAGGGGGAGGGGAAATTGGGCTCTCAGCAGTTGGATCATCAGCCTCTATTGTCTGAGCCTCGAGGAAACAGCCACAGAAGCAAAAGCAGAGTGGTGATGGACTTGGGGAGCTGGGGGGGTGGGGCCGATTGGTGGACATGGCAATGGTGAACTTCAAGGACAGGATGAGAAGACGGTAGAGGGGCTGTCCTTGCCAGAGGATGCTCTGCTTTCTGTCCCCCATCCCATTCAAGCTTAGGGCCTGGGGAGGCAGGTCCTTTCCTGGTCAAGCCCTGAGATGACTGCAGCCTGGCCAGCACCTGACTGCAGCCTGCAAAAGACCCACAGCCAAAGGGCCCAGCTAAGCCCGCCGGGATCCCTGGCTCATGGCAGCTGCGGCCTCAGCCTCCTACCACCCACAGCAGCAACAGGGAAAGTTCCCTCTCCAGGCCCTCAGGGGAGCATGGGCCAGGCACCCTCAGGGGCCCCAGAAGGGGAGTCTGAGGCCGGGGCTGGAGTTTGGATGCCTTTGAACTAGGTCCTTGACCTCACTCTCTCTCTCAGAGCACCTTTGTCAGCAACATGGGGCGTAACAATACCGCCCACTCTCTCCCCTTCCAAGGGCCTTGTGGGCGAGGTGAGGAGACTGGTGTGAAAGTGTTCGGTGCCTGGAGCCTTGGTGTTGTTGTTATTATTACCTGCGGGGAGAGTTCCACTCCACCCTGGTTTAACCCCGGGTTCTCTGCACTTCCTACCCCTCCTGCGGAGCCCCCAGCCGTGAGACAGGGCCACTGCCTCTCCTCAGGCCCGGTTCCCAGTTCCCAGATTACTCAACAGCATCCACCAGGGAGGCTTCAGCCCCAGGCAGGCAGCCTAGGCCTCAAGGAAAGGCAGAGGAATGCAAAAGGGAAACAGGATGTGGCCGGCGATGTCCTCTCTCCAGATTGGCAGCTATTGCTGCTGCTTTCCGGGGACCCCATGGCCTGCAGAGCCAAGCGGTGGAGACCCAGTGGCCCCAGACCCCAGCCCTCAGCCTCCTGCCCTCCACCAGTCAGTGCTTGGAGGTCACAGCAGCTCAGGCCCCCTCCCCACTGCACCATGTGGTTAACGACAACAGTCAAACCACTGACCTGGTTTTCTGCAAAAAGGAAAAGATAATAGAGCACTTGCACATGGGTGGTGACACACGCACACACACAGGCACAAGTACACACACAGACACGCGTATGCACACAGGCACACACAGTCACATGCACACACACACACGCATATTAGAAACTTTCTCTAACTCCTTGACAGGAACCCAGCCCTGAGAGAGAGGGGGAGGCTGAAGCTTCTGCACAAGGAGCTTCCTGGGGTACAAAGCTCGGTGTTTACCTGCCGTGAGAGGCCTGAGTTCCTGGAGCCCTCCTGCATGAGCACGGCCAGTTTGACTTGCCTCCCCTGCTGGGGGACAGGGCCTCCAACACCATCTGAGGGTCTTGAGGTGTCTGCTTTCCCGCTGGGGCCATATGCTCCAGCAGGTGGGGCTGTGTGCCAAGCCTCTGCAGATGCCACAGCTCTGGCATTGTGCTAGGCCCCGACAAAAGAATTCATAAGACCTTCAACCCCTAAAAGGGCCTGAGAGGTCCTGGCTGGAAATGTTTGCCAAACAAACAAATGGCTCCCATCGCTGCACTCTCCCTAAACCTAGGGTCCCGTAGGCCTCAAAAATTTCCTGGGGCCAGATTCTACCACTCATAAGTGATTAGGTTTCATCCCTGTGAGTTCTTACCAATGGTTAACTATTCTTATTAATCACCATCGAAGGGCAGCCACCTTCCTTTGCCCACCTGGGAAAGCACCCAGAGGAGCAGCTGACTGGATGAACTCAGCACTCTGGCCACCTATCAACATGTGGTCTTAGAGACGGACAGTGTCAGAGTGGGAAGGAACACCAGAGGTCACAGGCCAGCCCATGAGGGACATGCCTGAGGCCCGGAAAGTCCTCAGCTCCCAATTATCCACCCTTGCTACTCAAGCGTGGTTCTGAACCAGCAGCACCACAGCACCTGAGAGATTATGAGAAATGCAGAGGCTCGGGCCCCAGACCTTTGGAATGAGAATCTGCATTTTGACCAGATCCCAATTGACTCTGAGCCCAATAAGGTTGAGAGGTGCTGCTCCCCCACACTGGGCTCAGCCCAGGCCTAGGCCTCCTGGGAGCTATATTCTACCCAAAGAGCTACTCAGCTACACCCAAGAGAGGCTGCAGCCAGCCCACCTCAGCCACCACTGCCTTCCTTCTCCAGCCAAAAGACTCAGATGAGGTTGACATGGTCATAACCACAGAGGGTCCTAGCTGCCTGCTTTGAAGATGGCCAGCCTCCTCCTGGGCATGAAGAAGCTCCATGTCCTACCCTGCCTCCCACTCTACCTCCTCTCTACCTTCCAGACATTTCCCTTCTTGAAGTTAGGGGAAGTGGTAGCAGTGGGCCACATGCAAGGTCTCATCTAGTCTGACCTAAACTTTTAAGGCCTTTTGGCTCACCCACTCTTCAGCAGCTGATAGTCACAAAGGTGACCCATTTCTCCAGTTGTGTCTGCCCTTGACCTTTGGATTGTGTACCCCTGTTAGCCCTATTCCAGATCCTCCCGGTTGGCTCCCCAGCCCCAGACTAAAGTCGAAACTTGGGCCTCCACTGCCCACAGGCAAGCAGCACTCCAGATGAGCCCCAGCCGGCTTCAGGGAGGCGAGTTGTGTTGGTAAGAAGGCAGTTTGGCTGAACCAGGAAGCCAGTAACAGCTATCAACACCCCTAGGGTGTGAATATCATTGATTCATTTCTTGCTATTAACATCATGTGAATTAGCTACTGGCTCTTTTTCACTTGGCTGGCAGAGAGCGGGATGGGACATGCGGACTGCTAAGTTTTGATAGAAGATGCTGGCCTCAGAGAGGGGAAAGCACAGGTCCAGCTGGTTTCCACCATTCCGGCCCTACTCCAGCTAGCCACTCCCGCTTATCTCTCGGCTTCACTTGGATCCTAGAGCAAGGGAGGCAGGAGGAGACTCCACCCCAGAGGTCTGTGCCTGGGAGTGAAATCACCAGTTTCCTGTTTTTCCCTGTGTCCTGGACTGGGATTTTGAGGGGTTCCATGAGGAAGGGGGCTGCCTCCACCTACTCAAGGGTGTCCCATCACAGACCTCTGCCTGCAAGGCAGCCATCATATTCCCCAGTATGGAAGGAAGGAAGGGAGCGGGAAACTGACATTTAAGAGGCTCCTAATATGTGTTGATCACTGTTCTGTGTAACCGTTAGCTCACTTGTCACAACTACACTGTGAGTTGGTACTGTTATTATTCCCATTTTACAGTCAAGGAAACTGAGGCCGTAAGAGGTTAATAATGCACACAAAGTCACAGCTAATAAGTGGCAGAGCCAGGATTAGAACCAAGATCTGTCTGATTTCCCCACTACCAGCCAGGTCCAGAGAGGTGAGGCCACGAGACCATTTGCTCTCACTCTGAGACCAGCCAAAGGAGGTGGGCAGCTCAAATGCCTCCCCCCTCATGGACTTCGGAAAAAAACTGGCAAAATGAGCCCCCGTCCTGAAGGCTCATCCACACTCTCTCTCCTCCTGGAGAAAATGAACAAAAGGAAAGGGAGATGGCAAGCCAGCCCATCTAGCTCCTGCTGGGACCTGGATTTCTGCCCCTTTCTTGGATCCAGTGGCTGTGCCAGCATGGGCATAGGGCCCAAAGACCCTGGCCCCACATGCAGTCTCATTCCCAGGAGACCACAAGCTCCGGTGCTGTGGAGCTCCTACTGGCCTGATGTGACTATGGCCAGAATGGCACAGACCCCAGGGCCCTAACCATCCTACCAGGTAGGCAGGAGGGCAGGTGAAGGAGACAACTAAGCTTGGGAAGAGGGCTGGGCTTACAGCTGCGAACTGCTTTCCCCAGCCAGGACAGGCACAAGAGGAAAAGGAACAAGGACGGCCTCTCCAGGCTGAGCTGTCAGCAGCACTGAATATCTGATCCTCTCCCCCTGCCCCACCCATGCCAATCCCAATATTTATGAAACTAATATTTATTGAAGTAAGCCAGGGTGGTTGTCTCATTTTCCCGTGAGTAATAGGTACTATTATCCCATGTCACTTTGAGGAAACTGAGGCCCAGAGGGGTTTACCAATGCACCCAAAGTCCCTCAGCTGGTAGGTGCTGAGGCTGAGAGGCAAGCCCAGGCCTCTCTGGTTCTCTTTCCTCTCTGGCCTGATACTTCCTCCAGAACAGCAGTCCTTTAAAAGTGAGCCTGACAATTCTTGACACCAGAAACACAGCCTCCTGATCCCAAGTCCTCGGCCCTGTGAGTGTGGTCAGTGCTGCTCTGGGCCTGACTTCCACACTGAGGGCTGGAAGATGTCACAACAGGGCAAAGGCAGCTGAGAAGGTGTGTTCCCCATAAAGCATAGGCTGCCAGTTACCTTATCATCCTTCCTCTGCTCAGAAACCTTGCAAGGCTCCCGATTGCCAGCTCAATGAAACAAACTTCCCATACAAGCCCTCCTCCAACTAACCCCAACTACCTCCCAGCCTCAGCACCCCCATGACTTCCCGACACTCCTTTTGTTTCAGCTAAACTGGACTGGTCTACGTCCCCCGATGAGGCCTGCATTTCCCTTCCTCTCTTCCTTTGCACATGTTCTTTCTTCCCCCCTGAAATCTCGCCCAACCATCTTCACCTGTCAGAATCCTATGTCTCCTTTGGTGACCCATTACCAAAGCCACCTCCTCCACGTAATGTTTTAAGGGGAACTCTCCTTCTTTCAGTTCCCTGGGGGTCTACTTCACAGGGTTTATGGTTATCTAAAGAATATCTTGGGACCAGCCCCATGGCCTAGTGGTTAAATACTGCACACGTCACTTCAGCAGCCTGGATATGGATCCCAGGCATAGACCTACACAACCCGCCGGCGGCCATGCTGTGGTGGCATCCCACATACAAAGTAGAGGAAGATTGGCACAGGTGTTAGCTGAGGGTGAATCTTCCTCAAGCAAAAAGAAGATTGGCAACAGATGTTAGCTCAGGCCGAATCTTCCTCAGCACCCCCCCCCCCCCACCAAAAAAGAATATCTCGTTCCCCCAGTCTATTATGAGCTCCTGGTGCAGAGTCTTGTCTTGTTTCTCAGTGTATCATCCCAGGTACCCGGCACTGTGCTGAGCATATGGCAGGTGCCCTGCAGGCCTGGGTGTGAGTTGAATTGCCACAGCACGTCTCTGGAGGCAGGTCTTGCACGTAGAGGGCTGGGGTGGCTCAAAACAAGGTTCGGATTTCCTAGGGTACAGGGTGTTCTTGAGCAAGACTCTGCCCCTCTTCGAGGGTAGTTAGAGGTGCCAGCTCTGTCACCAGGAATCATGAGAAATGTGGGAACGGCAAGCAGAGCCAAGGAATGTCCCACCCACAGCATCTGGAGCCGCTTCCTTCCTGGAAGGAGAACAAAGTGGAAAGAGGAGATAAAACCTCTCCCTACATGGAGAGCGTGGAGGACTGGCCCCCAATGGGCAGACCTCCGAGAAAGGAGGCTGCCAGGTGACAACTGGGAGTCCTGGGGGCCCCGGGGAGAAGGATGGGGGGAGGGGTCAAAGATCCCTTCCCTTCCCCCTTCTCCTCTCCACTGTGAAGCCCAGACTTTCCTCCCCACCTCCTTTCTCTCTCTCCTTCCTCACCTCCTCCTCCCGCTTCTTTCCCTCCTTTATCTCCAGGACCACCTCCTCCCCAGACTCCATTGCAGAAAGACCATGCATGACTTATGACTCCGAATTTCCAGCCCCTTATCTTGACATTCCAGACCTTCCCTGTGGGCTGCCAGCACACCTCTCCACCCTTCCCGCCTCTGACTCTCCCCCTCCCTGAGCTTTCCCGCCTCTTGACTGTTCATGTGATTCCCTCAGCCTGCAGTGACCTTCCCGCCCTGCTCTCTCCGTCTCACCCTGTGGAAGTCCTGCCTCTCTTTCAAGGTCCCCTCAGATCCCACTCTCCGACCCCTGGTCAGAATACATCACACCCTTTCCTGGGCTCCCACTGTGCTTTCACCTGGTATTTCCTGAGACCATTACAGGAGCAAGAAACACACTTCTGTTGTCTCTAAGCCGTTACACATTCTTGGGCCTATTTGTTAACCAGTTAACCTATCCTGACCAATACAAGGAGCTACCAATTTCCTGAGTGTTCACCGTATGCCAGAAACCATATTCAGTGCTTTTACATGCACTATCTCGGTTGATCCTCATGGCACTTCCATGAGGGAGCTACTATGTCCCCATTTTAGAGATGAGAAAACTGAGGCTTAGAAAGGTTAAGCAACTTGGCCGAAGTTACCCAGTTAATAAGCTGCATTCCCAGAAGCAGAGTGCAGAGCCACCTATGGTGAGTCTGATACGTGTCTGATGTCCTTCCCCAGATCATCACCGGGAAGGTCAGAGTGGTGTTCTCATCACATCTGTCCCTCCTGCAGGGACAAGTGTCTGACCTCGTAGATATTTTTTAAGGTAATTGCTTTTTAGCTCCCATTTTCTGAAAGCCTTCTAGGTCCTACACAGAGTGGGTGTCACTGTACATCTGTCTGTTTTAATCCTCACAGAAACCCTGCCAGATGGGTGTTTACTTTGCTGACCTGGAGCAGGCTCTGGAAAGCAAGGTGACCTGCCCAAGCAGCCCTGTGTGGAAGGAGCTGGGTCTGTGGAGCCCTCACCTCCTTCAGCCCCCGGGAGAATGTCTCCCCTCCCTTCCACCCTCCCTTGTCAGCTCACTGGTGAGCCGGAAGGTAGCTGGGGTTTCTAGCAGGGAAGTGTGGGAATGGAGGAGCACATGTGTGTGTGTGCACGTGCATGCGCCTGTGGGTGTGGGTGGGTGTGCACACACACACACACGTGTCCCACGTGAGTATATCAATGTTTCACTGCTTTTCATCACTCAGTCTGGTTTTCATTTCTTCAGGGAAGGGGGTGGAGTATGACAAAAGAGTGCAGGGAAAGAGCATTCCTCAGGCTGAGGGAATAAAAGGTCAGAAAACATCAACTGTAGGTAACACGGCCAACCCACTGGCTTGACCCAGGAGGAAACAGGCCCAAAGAAAGGGACTTGCTCAGTGTTGGGGTTAAAACCTGCACTTTTTTTTTTTTTTAGGAAGATTAGCCCTGAGCTAACTATTGCCAATCCTCCTCTTTTTGCTGAGGAAGCCTGGCCCTGAGCTAACATCCGTGCCCATCTTCCTCTACTTTCTATGTGGGATGCCTACCACAGCACGGCTTGCCAAGCGGTGCCATGTCCACACCTGGGATCCGAACTGGTGAACCCCAGGCCACCGAAGCAGAACATGTGCATTTAACCACTGCGCCACCGGGCCAGCCCCTAAACCTGCACTTCTGAAACCCCACCAGTGCTCTTTATACCAACCCGTCTGCCCAAAGTTGAGGGAGGCTAGAGTAACCAGTTTCATGGATCAGCTCAGGTGTCACCTCCTCCAGGCAGCCTTCCTCAGCATCTCTACCTCTCCCCTGTACTGCAATGGTTTCCTCACTTGTCTGTGTAGGGGAGGAAGACATTTCCTCTACCCTCTCTGGGTTCTTCTGGCCGGAGAACGAATTAAAAAACTCATGAGACAGAATAGCAGGAGAAAATTAAACAAAGCTTTATAAGATGTATACATGGGAGAGGCCCAGGCAAGCTGAGCAACTCGCCAAAATGGCTGAAGCCCCCACCTTAAATATCATATCTAGCTAAAGACAAAGGAGGATGTTGGGGGTGGGGGAAGTCAGTTACAGGAGGTTACCAGAAACAGGAATAAGATTAGTATGCAGATTTAAGTCCTTGCATTCTGTATTGATAGGAGTTTCTAAAGATAAGGTCATCCTCATTCTTCCTGGTACAGAGAGGGAAGCATCTTTACAGATGGAGATTTCCTTTACTGTGTAAATGTCTCCTAACAAAGGGTAAGTAAATTCTACTTTTCAGTTGCTTTCCTGTCTGCAAAGTAACCAGCCCTAAATCCTCATGCCAAAGAGACATATCTTGGGGGCCAATTCCAGGCCCCCATATCTGTCTCACCCAGGTGACTGGGAGAGGACAGAAACAGATTCTGTCTTTATCACTGCTGCCTCCCCAGACCTCAGAGCCCTGACACATAGTACACACGATAAATATCTATGGAACTGAATGTGCAAAACAGTGAGGATAAACCGAGTGATTATAATGCTATTATACACAATAACGGCCTCACATCAGCACAGTGCTTTATTTCTCAAACCACATAGTCTCAGCTGAACTCCATGAGACCCGTGTGATAAGAAGAGCAGCATCAAGTGTACACACACATGCATGTGTACACACATGCAAACCAGCACACGCAGCTCCCATCCGTGCACGTGCACGTGTGTAAGTGTATATAGATATATAGATCCATCCTCTTCCTAGCCAGTGAGGAGGATGGCATGATGTGCTATTTCCTGTTTTATCTGCAGAAACAAGGACTCCCCAACCCCAAAACACACAAACACACCTGGTCTCTCACAAGTACAAGACTGTTTTTCACCTTTAGCAGAAGGAGAGCAAAAGAAAGCCAGCTGTCCACAAGGGGGCATCCAGAGACCATCCGACTCAAGGCCTCAAAGCCAAGACAACTACTGATTTGGCCTCAGAGAGACCAAACTGGGGAGCCTGGATGGGGTCTTGTGCAGAAGCCAAGAGGAAGAGATGGTCAGCCACCGGGGAAACAGAACCAAGAGACTGAAACTGGGGCTCAATCACTAAATAGTAGAAAAAGTAATAATGATCGCTTTCAATTTGCGTTCAATGTTTTACCCTGTGCTGGTCCTATGTGCTGATCTAATCACTTAACATGTAGTAATCCATCTACTCCTCATCTCACCTCTGTGAGGTTCAGTATTACTATAGCTCCTGTTTTACAGAGGACAAAACAAATGTCTCAGAAAGATTGAGCAACAAAGCCAGAATTTGAACTAAGGACCTGTTGTCCATATTTGATGCTTTCAACTGCTCACTCTGCCCCCTTGCCATTAGACCTTCAGACCTCCAACTTCTCAGCCCAGGACCTGCACTGGACTCTACTCCCCTTGTCTCAGCCCTTTCAGGTAGTTTTTGAAGGGCCTAGAAGCTGATCTCCTAGGAGTGAATAACTTGTTGCCCTGAAGCTACCCGCTCCCCTCTAAATCATTGAGGTTGGGTTGGCATAGCTCCTTTAAAAGCAATAAAGCAATTCCTAGCAACACCCATAAAGCTGCTCCTCTCTCTTTGACCCAATAATCTAATTCCTGGGAGTTTACTGTAAGGAAATAATTCAAATGGAAGCCAAGTATTATCTGCATAAATGCGTGCACTGGTCTTTCTTTAAAGGTCAAAAACTGGGAACCAGACTAGGGAAGTGGTTTAGTAACTGGGACATCAACACAATGGGCAGTCAGGCCTGGAAAAACCACAGCTGTATGACTGTCGGGAATGGGGAAAATGCTTTCACTACACAATGTGTCACCATCATACTCCCACCCAACTAGCTAATTCAACTAATCATGATGATCAAAGACAGAGAGAGAGAGAAATCTCTCTGTTCATGTTCAAAATAGGTTCTCAGCCTCCACCGCCCCAAAGAAATGGAAGAGAAGCTGAAATGCTGCAAAAACAATATCAAACTAAATAATTCTTGGCTTTTGAGTTTCCAAGGCCCAGGTCCTGATGATCTATAGGATTTTCTGAGAGTGACTTTTTTTATTGGTTCTTGGTGATTTTCACTTTTCACACTATACTGACCGTTAAGTGATACAATTCTTGATATTAAATTCTGTGAAGATAACCGGTGTGGTTTCTGTTTTCTCACTAGACTCTGACAGACACAGACCATGGACCCTGATGTATGGTATCTCCCCCATACCAATAGTGACAAAAGAAGACATCCAAATTAGTGAATATATATGTTCTGATGGTGACAGGCGGGACTGGCCTTTTCCAAATTATACTTTGTGTTAGTTACCTATTGCTGCAAATTACCCTAAAGTTTAAGCGTTTTAAAACAACTTTTATTATCTCACAGTTTCTGAAGGTCATGGATCCAGGTGCAACTTAGCTGAGTCCTCTATTTCAGGCTCTTTCACAGGCTGCAATCAAGGCATTGTCCGTGGCTGTAGTCATCTCAAGGCCTGACTGAGGGAGGATTCACTTCCAAGCTCCCTCAGGTGGTTGTTGGCAGATTCAGTTCCTCGTGAGCTGTTGGACTGAAAGCCTCGATTTCCTCCTCACTGCCCACTGGCCAGAGGCCACCCTTCGTGCCTTGGCACATGGGCTTCTCCATAGGGCAGCTCCCAACACGGCCGCTGGCTTCATCAGAGCAAATAAGAGAAACAAGTCATGGACAGGGAGTGCAAGCAAGATGAAAGTCACAGCCTTTAATAGCCCAATCACAAAAGTAACATTCTCTCACTTTTGCCATATTTTGTTCATTAGAAGCAAGTCACTGGGTCCAGCCCACACTCAGAGGGAAGGGACCACACGAGAACACATGGTATGCCTACTACATACTTGAACACTTAGAGTGTCTTTTCAATAACAGAAACAGCATTTTAGAATGTTACTTGTCTAATATGGAGATTTTCTAAATCGGTTGGGGAACTCCCACACCCGTTTCTCACAAGCCACAGTCCCCCTGTCCCCTCCGCCCGTGAAGCTAACATCTACGGCATCATGGCATCTCATTCCCACCAGACTTAGCAGAAAGCCCCAGCTAGGTGAGTGAGTGCCAGACTGTGGGGAGGGAGCAGCTGTTTGAGCATGAGCGCAACATAGACACTTCCAGAAGCCAAGTGTCAGAGGAGGGAGGGAACCCATCACCCACCTATTAAAAAGGCTCACATGGTCCCTGCCTCAAGGGCACTCTCATTGCTTTTTCTTTTCATTCTCATTGCTTTTTTTTCTTAACCGGACCAACAAGGCCTAGCCAGATGTGGCTCATCTACTCTCTCCAGGCTCATTCAAGGCTTTCTTCTCAGCTGTCCACACTCAACCACACCCCACCGCGGCCTTTCTCTCCTCATTGCATTTGGCTGTGCTCTTTCCTCCGCTGGACCCTCAGCTCTGCCCCCAAAGCTTCACCTGCCTAACTCCTACTGAGCCTTCAGCCTCAGCATGGACCCTACCTCCTTGCAGAGGCCTTCCCTGAGCCTCCAGACTAGGCCAGGTCCCCTCCCTGGAGATTTCTGATTTCGGCCAGGAGTAGCATTTCCAACAAGCCCCCAAGTGATTTTTTAAAAAGTAGAAGTTTGGAAGACTCTGCACACCGCTGCCCGGGGCTCTCACAGCGCTCTTCATTCTCCCGTCTCACTGGGCACACCTGGAACTGATTAGTTACCTCCCTAATGGCTGGGTCCACATCTGTCTCATCCAAGCCCAGTGGAGGTGAGTGGGGAAGGGAGAGGGCAGGCTGAAGAGAGATGGACATGAACTGCTGGTGTAAAGGTGGGGCTGAGCAAATGAGCACATTGCTTCTGGTGTAGGTGGGCAAGAGGCTCAGCTTGGTTCTGGAGGAGGCAGAGGCTACAGGACATCCAGGTTCCACTGAGAACAATCAGGATGCTGGGGAGAGTCAGAGATCCAGAACTAGGAGAGATCTTCCAAAGCTCCTGCAGAAAACCAGGATCTCTGGGCTCCTTCAGGTGGGTTGTCCTTAGCCCCACTGTTTGGGATGACAACTGGGAAGCCTGAGGTTTAGGGTTGCCAGATTTAGCAAATAAAAATACAGATGCCTACAAATAAAAATACAGCTGTTAAACTTGAATTTGAGATAAGCAACAAATAATTTTTTAGAATAGATAGGTTCCATGTATGACACGGGCATCTTGTATTTAACCTGGCAACCCTGCCAAGGTGTGAGTTGAGGCTGAGGCAGCAAGGCTGGGGTCCATGATTGCTCCAAGGGGTTTCTAGAGAAAGAACACATCCTAGGGCTCCCCCTCCAAACAGGCCAGGCCCCAGCCGTACTGCTCAGAAAACGGCAGGAGTCATCACTGTCATAATAACTCAACATTGGACGCCACCCAAACATCCTTCAAGAGGAGTGTGTTCGTTTCCTAGGGCTGCTGTAACCAATACTGCAGACTGAGGGGCTTAAAACAGCAGACACTCATTGTCTCACAATCCTGGAGGCTAGAAGTCCAAAATCAAGGTGTCAGCAGGGCCACGCTGGCTCCGAGGCCCCGGGTAGCATCCTTCCTTGCCTCTTCCTAGCTTCCAGTGGTGGCCGTCAATCCCTGGCGTTCCTTGGCTTGTATGTGCATCACTCCAGTCTCTGCCTCTTCCATCACGTGGGCTCCTCCCTGTGTCTCTGTCTCTTCTTATAAGGACACCAGTCATATTGATGAGGGCTCCTCTTAATCAAAAATGACCTCATCTGAACTTGATTACATCTCGAAAATTCTATTGCCAAAAAGGTCACATTCCCAGGTACCAGAGATTAGGGCTTCGACATATCTTTCGGAGACACACAATTCAACCCATAACAAGGGGAATAGGTACATTAGGAATCAAGACAAGAAAGGATGTCCATTATGGATTTTTTGAGTAAAAAAACAAGGTGCAAGAGAAAGCCATACACAGTATGATCCTTGTTTTGATCTTTTAAAAAAATCCTATATATAAGCCTTTGTGTGTGATTATTACTTACTCATTAATTCAGCCAACAAACATTTCCTGGGCACCCAGCAGGGATACAGCCATGATTGAGGCAGACCCCAACCCTGCCCTCCTAGAGCCTACAATTCAGCACGTGGCTTGCTGGGAGGATACACGTCCACCCATTGTTTCTATTTCCAAGTGAGTTTGGAGGGGGAAAGGGAAAGACGTTTTGTTTTTCATTTATTTTTTTCTGTTTTGCTTGACTTTTCATAACAAGCATGTTATTAATTTGTAATTTTTTAAGAACATTTGATCTTTTTTTTTTTGAATCCAGCCCTTTGCAGACTTCTCTGATAAGTCTGCCTGAGCACAGTGGTCCTGACACAGCTGCATGATGAGTGGCACCGCTTTGTGAGGCTGTTGGACTAGCGAGGCTTTCCCTGAGTGTGGGTAAGCGAGGACTAGCAGGAACGTTGTACCCAAGCCAATTGCTCACTTATTAAAATTTTGTTGATTAAAGGAGCAAAATGCTTATAATTATGCATTCATTTTTGTGTTTATTTGATGTCTGTCTCTCCTACTAGACTCTAAACTACAAGATGATAGGGCTATATTTGTTTTGTACAACATTGTATAACCAGTCTCCAGCATAGCACTCGACACACAGTAAGTACTCAATAAAACTGTGTTGAATGAATGAAAGAATATCAAAGCTTGGGTTGGCTCCTATCCATTATCTAGTCTAAACCACTCATTTTATAACTGATAAAATTGGAGCCCAGAAAAGTCAAGTCACAGAGCAAGTTAGTGGCAGCTAAGCCTAGAAGAGCATACGGCGCTCAATCCAGGCTCTTACCTTCAAAAAAACAAATAACGTAACACATTTTTATGGTGAGATCAAAAGACATATAACCAATTAAGCATAGAGAAGTACTGTCTAATAATTGCCAAAATTTTAAACCGCTGTTTTCATCTAACCACGGCTTTTCCCACTGGGGCTAAGTATTCAACAGATGTTGGGGTTTGTGGGTGCTGGTTAATCACATCCTCGCTTCTCCAAGTTCTGATCCAATTGAGAAATAGTCACAGGAGACAAGTAGGGATTAAAATATCAGCTTTATTGCTGGTCCAGATGGATTGGAGGATGTGGCTTAGACCCAAGGCCCAAATGGGCTTCCTTTTCCTTCTCCCCTGACTTGAACTTACCCACCCACTCGCAGCAGAACAGCTGGACTATTGAAGTCCTCCCAAGCGGGGACTGGGCTTGCCCTGGTGCTCATTGCCTGGAGGAGGCAGGAGCAGAGAGAGCACACGCTGCTCGTGGTTAGGTCAGTCCCAGAGAGAGAGCCAGGAACAGCCTGAGCAATGCACACTTAATACCTTTTCCCAACCCCACCAACCCAAGAGGTCACTCCTCCTCTCACAGTGAGGAACCAGGGAGGGGATACCAAGAAAGTCGAAAGGTTTCTTCCCAATTCTTCCAAGAGGATGTAAGTTCCTGTTTTAAGGACTGATAGGAGAATGGGGAGAGGAGAAAATTGTCCCCCTTAATGACAATTCACTCAGAACCTTTTCATAGAATCTAAAACCCTCTGTGTTCCAGGAAGCAGCTCTGAGGTTAAAGCTTGTGTCAATTGAAGGTGAATTCGCTGCAAAACAAAACAAAACAAAACAAAACAAAACAAAAACTGGGGGCCCACCCGGTGGCGCAGAGGTTAAGTGCGCACCTTCTGCTTCTCAGTGGCCCGGGGTTCGCTGGTTCGGATCCCGGGTGTGAACACTTGGCACCGGCACCGGCACCGGCACCGCTTGGCAAAAGCCATGCTGTGGTAGGCATCCCACATATAAAGTGGAGGAGGATGATCATGGCTGTTAGCTCAGGGCCAGTCTTTCTCAGCAAAAAGAGGAGGATTGGCACTAGTTAGAGCAGAGCTAATCTTCCTCAAAAAAAAAAAAAAAAATGAACAGTTGGTAACTTAAACTAATAAGGGATATATTTTTCTTATAGAACAGGAAATGCAGAGGAAGGCTGTCCTAGGGTGATGAGCCACTCCGTGATGCCGCCTGGGACCAGAGCTCATTCTGTCTTTCTGCTACACCATCTTTAGAAGGTGGTTTCTGTCCTCATGCTCACAGGATTTCTTCTCCACCTCTAGGCATCCAATCTGTATTTCAGGCAGGAGGAAGAGAGGAGGGCAAAGGGACAGATAAATCTGTCCCTTTTATCAGGAAAATAACAGCCTTTCTGGAAACCCCATTCAGTACATGTGTGCTTTCTCATTGGCCAGAACTGTGTCACGTGCCCCACCTCTCTGCAAGGGGGCCTGTGAAATTTGATTTCTGACTTGGCAAAAATTGGATTCTTTCAAATAAAAGAAAAATAAGAATGAAGATCGGATAGCAGAATGACCTGCCACAAAGGTCACAAAACAGTGATGAAAGACAACATGGAAAATATTGTCAAATAATTGCTTTTAAAAAAAGATCTAAATGGGTTGGGTTTGGGTTTTTTTGGCAAACATTCAAGAAAGAGATTATTCCCTGTGCAAACGCTTCCAGAGCGTAAAAAGACGGAGAACTTAGTGCATTTTACAGAGCTGACAAAAACCCTGGTATCAAAACCTATCCAAGAGAAAACACATACTAAATAAACAAATTAATTAAACTACACACCAAGCTAACTTGCAAGCTGACAAAAATTCCGTCTTCTCCCCTTTCTTGGTCTCTCCCTCGTCTTATTGCAGCACACCCTAAAATACCTCCCTACAGAAAAGTATGTAGGAAGTAATCTTTCTTAGTCCTTACGTGTCTACAGATGTCTTTGATCAGCCCTGGTTGCTAATAGACAGTTTACTTGGGTATTGAAGTCATTTTTCCTCAGAATTTTGAAGCTATGGTTCCATTGTCCTTTGGCATCCAGCACAGCTGGTGAGAAATCTGGTGCCTTCTGGTTTTCCTTTGTTCGTAGGTGACATTTTTCTCTCTCCGGGAACTTTTAGGAGATGTCTTCTCATATTCTTGGGTATTCTGAAATTTCAAAATCTTGTGTGTTCTTTATGCTGGGGGTTTGATGAGCTCTGTTGGTCTCGAGACTTGAGTCTTTTTGGTTTAGGAAATTCTGTTCACTTATTTATTTGAAAATTCTCTCCCGGCTTTCTCTCTTCTCCCTGAAATACTTATTAATCAAGCATGGATCTCTTGCATTCTTTTTTTCAGTCACTTATCTTTTCTCTAATAAAATTCTGTTTCTTTCCTCTTTTGCTTTATTTTCTGAGAGATTAGCTTGACCCTAACTTTCAACAGTTCCACAGAATTTTGGTTATATTATGTGGGGGGCTTTATGTTCTCTAATTGTTCCTTTTCCATAGCACTACTCATGTTTTACAGATACAGTGTCTCCTTGAATTCTCTTTTTAAGTTCTCTCCTACCTATAAATTGTCTCTGTCTCCTCAGACATTTTATTTTCAGTTTGTTTATCTTCGTCTCTCTATTTCACATTTCAGGTTTCCTCAAATAGCTCCTGGCTTATGGTTGTCCATTCATATTTCAGAATGAAGCAGTAGAAGAGTTTCCTGGAAGCTTTGTGTACATGGATAAGAGGAGATGAATGGCAGGCTTTGTTCCAGCGTGAGCTGGTCTTTACGGTTTGAGACTTCTAAATGTCAGCCTGCACTGTGCTTTATTCTAGCATGCCGCCTTAAAACCCAGCTCTCCCAGTCTTCCTCAGACAATTTAATTTCTTTAAAGACCCTCCATTTTAGGGGGGAGGAGCAATATGAGGGGTGTAGAGCAAACACCTGCTGAGCACTCAGCAGACCAGGGTCAGGGGGGGTTAATGGTCCCACTCATTGAATTTCAGTTAAGCCCCTATTTTCAGCCACACGTCCCCTTCCCATTCTCCACCGTACCCAGCATATCCAAGTCCCAAGCTTCTTCAGGCTTCCATGGGCAGGGCAGCTCCCTCCTTGGCTGCAGACCCTGCCATGTGCATTCCAGACTGCAGCTTCCTCTGTCCTTCTTCCTCAGTCACCACTCCTCCATCAAACCACTCCTCCAGAAATCCGTTAAGATTTCTCTTGTCTGTGGATGCCTCCACCCCTCCTCCAACTCTCTTCTTTGGAAAGATTTATATGTTTATTATTTATTCCTAAGACATTTGTGGAGGAAGAGGAGATAAGCTCATGTGCATGTAGTCAGCCACCATGGCTGGAAGTCCCACCTGCCTTGTAATGGAGGGTAGTGGGCGTGGGAGTTTGTTCTCTTTTACGGTTTTACACGGATAGACCTGAACAGGCTGTGCAGGCCTTCTAATCGATGACACGTTGTACAATTTTACAAGAAATTCAAAAATATGCACAGAGATGGGAGGAAAACTCTTTTTTATTACATAACACATTTGAGTGTATGTTGACCAAAATATATTTTAAATAGGAAACTGAAATCAGACATGTCCTTAAAGCGCCTCCTCAGAATCCTAAAAGTTTCATAGAATATACTCAAGAAACCACTGGCCTAGTAGAAAAAGCATGGAATTTGGAGTCAGACAACCCTGATTCGGATCCTGGCTCAATCTCCAAATGTTAGTTCCCTCATCAGTAGTGACCTCCTTTGATTACTGGGAGGATTAAATGAGATAGTACACATGCAAGGAAACTGGTGATTAAATAAGTTCAGTAAATGCTCATTACTATTCCTCCCCCTGCTTCATACTTAACTACTCACCATGCCCCACTTTGTTCATACAAATTCCACCTCCCCCGTTCTCCACCTCTTGAGTTCCTGCTCATTCTTCAAGGTCCCAATCAGACATTCCCACCTTCACAAAGTCTTCCCCAACCCTCCAGAAGATTCATTGTTCTGTCTTCTGTGCCCACCCCCGGCCCCTGTTCACACCTGTGTTGTAGCTTCAATCTCTCTGCAACAGAGAGAGATGTGTGCAGGTCTGTCCCCCTGATGGAGAAGGATTCCTTAAAGGCAGCATCTTGATCTTGTTCTTAAGATTTCCCCAGGCACCCAGTATGGCAACTGACACATAGTAGGCACTCAATAAATGTTGGAATCTAGTTGAATTGCAGCAAACTAAACTGAATTATGGAGAGCCTTACCCAACAGCCAGGCTGAGATACAAAAACCAAGCCGTGACCCAGACAGACAGATTCTAACTTGTCCACATGAAAACACCTTGTTCCTT
Organism: Equus quagga; assembly: GCF_021613505.1. NCBI lineage: Eukaryota > Metazoa > Chordata > Mammalia > Perissodactyla > Equidae > Equus > Equus quagga. The sequence goes on along the minus strand of NC_060277.1, from coordinate 94,610,716 downwards.
TCCTGCAGGAGTTTCTGAGCTGTTGTCATCATGACCTCCACCCCCAATCCTGCCACTTTGCCAAACACAAGTAAACACGTTCAACTTCGCGAGACAGAACTTTGGTTTGGCTCAGCCCTTGCCCCACCCCATGAGACAGAGTCAGGAGGACCAGACAGAGCTCACCTGGACTTACGGGAACCCACTGGGTGGGGATAGGATTTTTCATTATCAGGAATGACATGTTTAGCTCAGGGGCTGGGCTGGGGCAGGATGCTTTCTCTGTTGTTCTTCTCTTTGCCTTCTTGGCCAGCACACGACAGAAAAAAATATCTTAGGCCCTGACCTCTCCCCTCTTCCTCCCTCTAATTTCACGTCCCACCCAGGCAGGGTCAAGCCATGGGTCAGGCAAAGTAGAGATGTAACACAATCTGTGAGCAGGACCCTGTTCTGGGGCCTCATGCAGCTCCTCGGGGTGGAAGAACACCCCCACATTGGGAGTCACTGGTCTAATGAAGAATTCAAGGAGCCCCCAAACTAATGAGTGGTGGGGCAGGGAGACAAAGTGTAGTCCCGGCCCTTGAGGAGCTCCCAGGCTGACGTGGTCACACCCACACACAAGAAACACCCAGCCCCATGTGGGAGACTGTGCACGTGCACACAGGCATCATTCACAGTTAAGCAGACACAGCACCAGTCATGGTGCCTATGTCCCTACTGCGTGCCAAGCATTTGACATATCTACCACTTACAAGGTCATCACCCAAGTGGTCCAGTCCCAAAGCTGTGTTATCATCAAAGATGGCAACCAAAAAATAATAATTTCAAAATAGCTCAGTGTGTTTACTTGAATTCCTTAACCCTAACAAAATCCATTCACAGCGATGCTTCGTCTGCCTCCTTTCTCTCCCCACTCTCCTCCGTCACACAGTGCTGCTGCTCTCACACGTCCCTCTTCTCTTAGTTATGCCCCCGATCCTTCTCCCTTTCTTTCCTCCCAATTCTACATCACCTTCGCCTAAGGATTATTCTGACAACTCAGCACCCTCCTTAGAGGCTGAGGGAGGCAAAGAATCTGAGTAAGCCAAGCCAGGATTTTCTCCAACAGGCAGGGAGAAGGGAACGACTGTGAAGGAACACTCATGAACTAATAATTTCCATCCTGTCACACACATATCCTTTAAGCGTCCCTAACACTTTATAAGGTTGACACAGTTATCCCTATTCTAGAGATGAAAAAACTGAGTTTAGCAAGGAACACATGACCATGAGCATACCATTAGTGATGGGACAGGGACTTGAACCCGTGACTGCCAGCTTCTGTGCATGGGAAGATATAATCACTAAAAGGACAAATATCAGTTAGCAGGGTTCCTGGAGTGAAGGAGTTGGGTCGCTCAGGGCTCTGAGGGAATGCTTGGTGGAAAGAATTCTCCAGGGTGTGGCAAATTCTTCTTCAATACCTCAGAATATGTATATCGTTGTGTCTGTCTGTGTCTGAGGGGTAGCCAAGGCGACCACAAGGAGTTCCCCACAGCCATGGTCCACTTCCTAGAGCTTACAGTGTGGGAGGACATTCCACGAGGAGCCACTCATCCTGAGGAGGCTCAGGGAGAACTGTGAGGGTGCCCCCAACACTGAGGAAGCTGCCCAGAGACTCTCGCTGAGGGTCAAAGTGGGCCAGGGGACTCCTGGCGGCCAGGCTGAGAGCATAATTCATTCAGGGGATCCTGTTACAGAATATGCAGGTTCTGTCTTCAACAACGCAAGGAGTAGACAGTGCTACATCCCACTCCCACGTTCCCCTCCCCACCCAAAATGGTGCCTCACACAGGGCTTTGACGCTTCTCTTTTTTCTTTCTGGGGCCACTAAGTGACTCTGACATGGGCTCCTCGGGGCCAACCCAGGGGAACTTGTCCTGTTGGGTTTTCCTCAGGGTCTGGTAAGAGAAGGCTCTCAGTGAATGGAGGGACACAAGTGACGACAGGCAGATTGGCGTCAGGGAAGGAGCGCTGGGCAGGAGTCCATCAGGGACCACTTCCTGCTCTGACACCCAGGGCAGCCTTCCTTCACTGCCGGGGAGGGGGTGGGACTATAAGTATAGCAGAGTACAGAACTGTATATATGTCTAGAACCCTTGTGGGGGCAGAGTGCAGGAGGACAAGGCAGCTGAACATTTGGGGTGCTTACTCCTTTCCTCAGTGCCCAGCACCCTTCAAGCGGATTAGCTCTGACTTACCTGTTTTATTTGTCTACACTTACTAGCAAGCTTCTGTTTGAAGAAAGGGTCTGGCATCCTACCTTCTTTCTTAGGAACATCTTTGTACGGGGTTTGTTTGCAATCCTTCTCTGTTGTGTGTGTTTAAGTGGGATTTCCCTGTCCATTTAGGGGATGTTCTTATGTAGGGGTTAGGGATGAGCCAGGGGAGTTTTCGTACCTTCTTCTCTGCTCCTGGGTTCCTTGCTATTGATCCCAGAAGTATTGAAAATATGGCTTCTCTTTGAGGCCACCGCCACTGGACACCTCCCCTCTCAGCATCTGAACCTTCTGAACCTCCTCTTTGTTTCCCCCCCAGTGGTTCTGCCCTGCTCAATTTGCGTGCTACTCCCAAGAGTTTTTTTCTTCAGTTCTTCTAGAAAGGAGTTTGTGTGGGATATTTCTGAGGCCCTCGAAGACACAGAGCCAGCCCGGTGGTCTAGCGATAAAGAGTCAGCGCTCTCATCACCGCAGCCTGGGTTCATTTCCTGGTCAGGGAACCACACCACCTGTCTGTCAGCTGTCACACTGTGGTGACTGCATGTTGCTGCGATGCTGAAAGCAATGCCACTGCTCACCAGCAGGGTCACCCATGGTGGACGGATTTCAGTGGCGCTTCTAGTCTAAGACATATGGGAAGAAGGACCTGGTCACCTACTTCCGAAAAAATTGGCCACAAAATCCCTATGAATAGCAGTGGAATACTGTCTGATACAACGCCAGAAGGTGAGAGGAAGGCACAAAAAGGCCTGCCATTCACAGGACAACCAGGAGTTGGAATCAACTCAATGGCACTAACAATAACAAAGACATAGGCTGCCCTTGTGCCCTCTGATCTTCCCACAGCCCCTGGTGCATCCCTGGGTCACACGTGACCTTTTCGCTTTACCTGCACACGGGAGTCTGTGGAGCTGTCTCCCAGTTCCACCAGTTGTAGAAGATTCCACTTAGAATGCTTGTTGGCAATTAACTGCCTTTTCTCTTCTTTGTCACCACTGCACAGCTGTTAAACCCCACCGTCTTCTTTAAAGCCCTACGGCTCCATGATACCCCATCCAAAGACTAAGAATGCTAGGATAAAGTGGGGTGGGGGGAAACTGGTGTCCTATTCTCCCGAGCCCCCCTCTATGTGGTCTCAGGGTGTGTGGGTAGACACTCAAAGGTAGTAAGACCAGGGGCCAGCCAGGTGGCACAGCAGTTAAGTTTGCACATTCTGCTTCGGCTGCTTCGGCCGCCCGGGGTTCGCCAGTTCAGATCCCTGGTGCAGACCTATGTACTGCTTGTCAAGCCATGCTGTGGTAGGCGTACCACATAAAGTAGAGGAAGATGGGCATGCATGTTAGCTGAGGGACAGTTTTCTTCAGCAAAAACAGGAGGATTGGCAGCGGACATTAGCTCAGGGCTAATCTCCACCCCACCCCACCCTGAAAAAAAGGTAGTAAGACCGAAGCAAAAATTGGAGGCTGCTTCAGTTCACAGCTCAGGTTGGAGAGAATCCTTTCCTGGCAGGAAGGTAGGGAGCTGGATTGGGTGACCTTGAGCTCTCAGTCCTGGGGCCCAATGGTGGGGCTGGTGCTGGTCAGCAGGGTCTCTTCTCCCTCTGACCTTCCAGAAGGCAGCTCTTACCCTCCCTGTGCAGGTCTGTTGCCTGATCTATGAAGCAGAAACACGAGGCCAGGCGGGAGCCAGATGCCAGGGAGGGAGCACATGCTGTCAGCGCCCCAGGGCAGATGGGAGAACCAGCCCTAAGATCAGGAGCCTGAAGTCCACACATACCCAGCAGCCCCATAAATCCCAACCCCCTTCCCAGCCACAGCAGGGAGCAGGCCTGGGGCTTTATGGACGAAATGGGCAGAGTGGGGAAGCCCCTGTTCGGCAGCCCAGGCCCCAAGCCCTGCTAGAACCACTGACAGTCAGTCAGTCAGTCGTTGGCATCAAGAGGACAGATGGGGAGGCAGCAGCTGCAGCCCCACAAACCCACCCCACCAGTCACCATCCCACACATCAAGAGGGTCTCTCAGAGCCTTTTTAGGGGCATGGGGGTCTTGGGGAGGTTACTGGCAACCAGGCCTCCGGGAGGGAAATTCCTCAAGGCCTTGCAGGAGCCCCACTTTCAAGGCAAAGAAACATCCTTGCCCTCAGCAAGCTCCCACTCCAAGGGGGAAGACCAATGCCTTCCTGGGTGGGAGTCTGGGGGAGGCTTGCTCACAGAGACACCTCAGGGCTCCTCCACAACTTCCTCCCCCAGGGAAGGGCGGCCACGAGGAGGGTGGAGACTCTGTGAGTAAGCAGGGTTACAAAAGACTGCGCTTCCAAGTAACGTGACTCAGAGGCAGGAAGAAATTGGGACCCAGCTGGACACCGCCCTCACCTGGCCTAGTGGGCTCAGCTGCCCGGGCACGTGGGGAGACCCCTGTGCCCTCTCAGACCTTCAGGCTCCACTACTCCCAGGAAAAGGGCCTTTGCGGGGCAGGCAGACCCCAGGAGGCACAGGGAAGATTCCTGGGGCCACATCCTGTAAACCAGTGGGGTGGAGAAGACCTTAATGAATTCCTGCCCCAGAGCCCTGACTTCTCTGTGCCTGGAGCTCAGTGTTTGCAGTGGAGCCCCCTGCGACAGGTGCCTGCTCTCCCTCTGGGCGTGTGCCTTGGGGCACATGCCAGCTGAACCTCCCAGAGCACTTTGCCCTTGCAGCCTGGCTGATCTGCCTCCAGTTTGTCCTCCTAGAGAGACTGCGAGGCGCCCAAAGGCAGAGCCCAGCCCAGCTCTGGCTCCCCAGGGCACTTAGTGCAGAGCAGACTCTAGTGTTTAAAAGTGTTGGGTGAACAAATGACCTGCTAAGTACAGTATTTCTTCAGGCTGGTCGCGTGCCTGCATCTCCGTAACCACCCTAGAGCTGCTTCCTCTCGGAACTGCCACAGTCTCAGAACTTGTCTCCCGGCCTCCTCACCTGACCGCCACCTGCACCCTTCAGCCGCACTATAGCCAAAGATCTTTCAAAACACGCTGTCATAACGCTTCTTCAAACACTGTTGCTCCGCACTGCTCTTGGGATAAATTTAAGATCTCTAATCTGGCACATGAGGGCTGGCCGCTGGCTGGCTCTCCAGCCTCGTCACTGTAAGCCCCTTGTTCTTTGTGCACCAGCTCTGAGTTTCTTTAGCTTCAAGTGGACCACTATCCCTTCTACCTCAGGGTCTCTGCACTTGCAGTTCCCTCCACTTACCATCTCTTTCTCTCTCCTTCACCCTCTCCACCTGCCTAATTCCTCCTGTCTTCAGGTCTTGGATTAATTGTCTCCTTCTTGGGGAAGCCCTCCCTGATCCTCCAGAGGTAGGTTCCCCATTCTGTACTCTAAAGGCAACCTCAACTTTCCCTTCATAGCATCTTTCACAGTTTGTAATTATACATTGCTTGGTTCTCTCATCAATGTCTATCCCCCAGACCCATCCCCTTCTGCCTTGAAGATCATCATCAAGATATGGACCAATGAACGCTCAGCACAAGTCAAGGGATGTACCTGATCCAGAAATGCCCTGCCCCCAGGAAGCTGAGATTTGGGAAGTACTTGACCCAAGAGGTCAACCCCACCCTGTACCAAAGGTGTGGGAAGGAGGGCAGGCATACTCATCCAGAAAGGGAAAACTGAGGAATATTTGAAGAGAGAGATAAGGCGGCCAAAAAGCAGGAAATGAGCTGTGGAAGCTGTTGGCTGAGGCAGGGCAGTTTAGAATGAAGGCTGCAGATCAAAGCCACAGGAAGTGGGCTGGTTTTTTTCAGTAACGGAAGAATCTGATCAAAGCCACACTTTCCTGTCTGGGTGGGGTAGGCAGTTCATTCACTTATTCATACATATTCGTACGTTATCACACGGGTCATTCAACAAATATTGATGGAGCACATTTCTGTGCCAGGCACTGTGCTATGCCCTGCAGATACGGTGGTGAGCAAAGGTGGATACGGCCCCGACTCTCCTGAGTTTACAGGCATCTTACTGAGTGTCCAGACCAGTTTTCAAACTGGGAGGCTGCAGGCCATTTAGTGAGTCACAGCCAGCATTTTAAAAAACGAAATACAGAATGGAATGGGATGGGATGGGATGGGATGGGAGGAGATGGAATGGAAAATATCAGTGTATCCCATATAGTAAGGATAAGCACTGATTCAGTTATACTTGTATTATGTGAACTAGGTCCCAGCATAAAATGTATTTCTTACTGTGGGTCACAATCAAAAAAGTTTGAGAAATAGCAGTCTAAACATTATCTAATAATTCCATAAGCCCATAACTAAAGTCTATGCTGGGAGCATGCAAAGATACACAGAGTGCTATGGGAGAATAGAAGAGCAGGACCCCTTCTGACCTGGGCTGGAGAGGGCTGGTCAGGGAAGTCTTCCCTGGGGAGAAGCTTGATCGAGGAGGAGGGGGAGAAGAAGAGAGGATTCCTCAAGGAGAACAGGGAGAAGGAGTTAAATAGGCCTGTGTTGAGAGACCCCGGATGGGGCGAAGGAGCAGATGAGGCAGAGAGAACCACATGTGCCATCCGAGAGGAAGGAGCATGGAAAATTTAAGGGAAGGAGAGAAGAGGCCTGTAGTTCAGGGAGCAGAGGGGAGGGTGGCATGACGTGAGGATGGAAAGGTAGGAAGGAGCCTTGTGGGGATGGTTGAAGAGTTTGGTCTTGATCCTAAAAGCAGTGAGAAGCCGCTGATATGTTTATTCATTCACATATTCAACAACAGCTTGCTGAGTAATCGCTTGACCTGGTTAACCTAGTGCTGGTGACACAGAAGTGAAAGCACCTGAAGCCACCTCCAGGCCAGCTAGGAGTCAAGACATGCAGGAAGTGGTCAGTGCAGACTCTCATCCTAATTAAGTAAACTGATGTCTTGGGTTGGGCTCCCCCAGAAGCCAGCTCTAAGACAAGAATGAGCACACGAATCGTTTACGTGGGAGGTGATCCCAGGAAGCCAGCTAGGAAAATGGAAAAGTGACACAGAGAAGACGAAGGCGCCAATAGGGGCAGATTGCACCTCTGGGCAACCCAGCTCCATCCTACTGCCTCTGGGAGACCCTGAGGAACACGCTTCCCTAAGGGAGAGGAGTTGTGGTTTTCATCTGTCACTGGCTGAATCTGTCCCTAGGGACACTCCTGGCGTGTCCCACGCACGGGCCAGGCCCACTCCCCCTGCAGAGAAAGACCTCTAATGGACTTACAGGCTTGCAGTGCCGAGGGGATATGGACAGGGCATTGACCATTTCTGCCAAAAACATCCTGCACTGCACTGCTTCCAGAGCATTCTGTGGTCACCTAACTCATGTGCATTTGATTTTCAGTGATGATCCTGAAATCTCTAACTCCAGTCCTAACTTTTCTGGACTCCAAACCCTTATATCAACCAACCTTATATCATCACCCGAACGTCTCCCTTTGGATGTCCCACAAGCACCTCAAATCATCGGTTCCTAAACTTCATTCATCTGAATCCTCATCCCCACCATCAAACCTACACCTCCAGTTTTCCTGTTGGGACGAACGGCATCCCAATCACCCAGTCACCTAAGCCAGAAACCAACTCCCTCTCCCACTGCCCACCGCCAGCTGATCACAGCCCCTCGATCCCATCACTCCTCGGGCCTCTCCATCACTCCCCAGCCTGAGGTGTCCCCTCCCCTTTCACCCAGATCACCACATTGGCTCCCTGGCTCATCGGGCCATCCCTGATGCAGCCCAGGTGAACCTTCCAAAACACAGATCTGTTTGTGTCCGTCCCCTGATCAAAATCCTTCATTCTTCCCCACTTCATACCCTGAGGATGAAGTCCAAACATCTCTGTATGGCATAAAGCTTGCATGTCTGGCATCACTCCATAGCTAACCTAATGTCCCCACGCTGTCATTACCACCATCCCAACTCATACACTCCAACTGTTCTAAATTACCCCTAATTCCCTTTACACACATCCATTCCCTTGCACTTGCTGAACTCACTTTCTAAACACAAAAACCTCTGCTTTGTCTACTTGGCCAAGGACCCTGCCAGTCTCAGGTCAGCCCCCGCCTCCTCTGGAAAGCCCACTCTGATTTCCCCCACACTCCCACTGTATCTTACACATCCTCCTTCAGTGCAAAGATGTCATGAAATAGTGAAGTAGTCATTGTTTAACTGCAGATTTGCCTTCCCCACTAGCCCATGAGCTCCTTGAAGGCAGGGACATTATTTCTTCTTTGTTTTCTCAGTACCTAGCACATAGACTGCTCCCAGAAAACCCTCCATAAATATTGGCTAACCACTGAAGTGACCAGGCTCAGGAGACACTGCTGGACAGTGGTTGAGCTGAGATGGGAAGCTGAACTCTTTCCCACCCTCGTGTCAACATAGGTGACACATACTTGTTAAGACGAGACAGCATAAAGCGGTTCTTTATCTACCAGCCCAGCGCTGAACCCAGTCAACAGGACTCCATGATAGTGGGGACAGGGTGCACCGAGCCATCCACACTCTCTCAAGACCAGGCATGGGGGCCGGCCCGGTGGTGCAGCAGTTAAGTGCCCACGTTCCGCCTCAGGGGCCCAGGGTTCGCCAGTTCAGATCCCGGGTGCAGACATGGCACTGCTTGGGAAGCCACGCTGTGGTGGGTGTCCCACATATAAAGTAGAGGAAGATGGGCACAGATGTTAGCTCAGGGCCAGTCTTCCTCAGCAAAAAGAAGAGGATTGGCAGCAGATGTTAGCTCAGGGCTAATCTTCCTCAAAAAAAACAAAGACCAGGCAGGATCAGACCAACAGACAGGCTTTGAACCAGGGCAGAGCAAGGAGTTTCTGTCCCACTGGGCACTACAGACAGCCTCAGCTTCAGGGGTGCTGGGCTCTACTCATGTGGGCCAAATGACCAGTGAGCATCGGAGGATAGATCTGCTATCTGCTGGGTGACTCTGGACAAGTCGCTTCCCTTCTCTGGGCCTCAGTTTCCCCATCTTTAAAACAGCAACTTGAACCGGGTCTATTCCAGCTCAAAAATACGATGATTTCAACTGTAATCCCACCAAGAAACAAATCTGAGAGCCAAATCAGAGACCAGTGACATGGTGGAAAGAACACAGCATTTGGGAACAGCTCCCCTCTGCCAAGCCTCTGCCCTTGGTACCTGTTACTCTAGGTGAGTCTCTTCAGCTTCCTCAGTTTCCTGTAAAAGAGAATAATAGCAGCCACACCATAAGATTACCACAAGGAGAAATGCAGTGAATTATGTAAAGTGCTTGGAGCCGCGCTTGACCCATAATTAATGCCATAATGGATGTGGTTCCCTTCCCCTGAGACTAGAAGGTGCCTAGGAATGCTGGGTGCCTCTCCAGCTCAACCTGCAGAGCCCAAGACTAGAAAATTCTTCCCTCATTCACCTCCTCCCCTCCCTGACTCCCATATGTGGCTTCCATCACCGCCAAGCTCAGCTCCTCACCTGAGTCTGGCGGAGGGCCAGAGTGGCTGGGTGAGCATGGTTAGCCACAGATGTGACCACCCAAGATCCCAGACCAGAGTGGCAGAGCCTGGGTCCACACTGAGGTTGAGGGCTCCAATCCAGAGCTCCTGTCACAAAACAACTGCCCCCCGTGTGACAAGGCTCATGGGCTCACTGTCCAGCTACCCTCCCTCTGTCCCCAGGTGACTCCACTGCATGCCTGTGGTTTGGGGTTTGCTGGTGTGGTGGCAACCGAAGTCTTGGCACCTTCCCATCAGCAAGTGGGGAGGGGGCTCCAGGGGCCAAATTCTTTTTCAAATGAGATTCTGTGGTTTCCTTAGCTGAGGCGTCTGCGGAGCAGAGAACAAACAATGTGGAATTAAATTTCTCTGGAAAATAGGCTCCACAAGTGAAGATCTAAGCATCTCTTAGGGTGTGGAGCCGACTTTGCCCGGTTCCAGGCTGGATTCCCACTGCCCTCCAGGCTCAGCGGTTGAGCAATCCCAGCTCTTGAGGCCATGGCACCCCTTCTCCCCCCAGCAGCCTCCCCCACGCTGTGTGACCTCAGAACTGTCATCAGAGAAGGGCTCCAGCTTTTACCGGACTTGGCTGGGGCACCCTGACCGGAGATAGCTGGGAACCCCAAAACAGGGGTATCCTCCTGGGATGGGGCTACGCCAGTTGCATCTGATGCTGCCACCACCGCTGGGCGAGATTTTAGGATCAGATTGCAAAGACTAGGGTACGTGGTGAGACTGGCTGTCTCCCTGGGCCCCCAGGCCCCAGCAGCATCTTCTAGAGTGACAGACCCCAAGAAGCACAGAGGAGAAAAGACAAACAGGCAGAGCTACCAGCTGAATTTCCCAATCCCCAGCCCAACACCATCTTAGATCCTGTCAAAAAAGACCCCTCTACATGTGATGTATCCATACGATGGAATATTATTTGGCCATAAAAAGGCATGAAGTACTGATTTATGCTACAACATGGATGAACCTTGAAATCATTATGTTAAGTGAAAGAAGCCAATCACAAAAGACCACATATTGTACGATTCCATTTATATGACATATCCAGAAGAGGTGAATCCATAGAGACAGAACACAGATTAGTGGTTTCCAGGGCCTGGGGGAGAGAGAAATGAGGAGCAACTGCTTCATGGGTATGGAGTTTCCTTTTTTCTTTTTTTTTAAAGATTTTATTTTTTCCTTTTTCTCCCCAAAGCCCCCTGGTACATAGTTGTATATTCTTCGTTGTGGGTCCTTCTAGTTGTGGTATGTGGGACACTGCCTCAGCGTGGTTTGATGAGCAGTGCCATGTCCGCGCCCAGGATTCGAACCACCGAAACACTGGGCTGCCTGCAGCGGAGCGCGCGAACTTTAACCACTGGACCACGGGGCCAGCCCCTGGAGTTTCCTTTTGAGGTGATGAAAATGTTCTGGAACTAGATAGAAGAGGTGGTTTCACAACATTGTGAATGTACCAAATGTCGCTAATGGTAAGTTTTATGGTATACGTATCTTACTACATTAAAAGGAGGAAGAAAAGGCCCTTGCCCTGGGTCCCCAGCTCTAGAAGGATCCTGTTCTGGCCACCCCCATGGGAATGCGGAATCTGAAGGACAGAGTGGATGCACCCACCAGAGCCACAGCCTCCCTTCAAGACCACACTTGGCACACAGAGGACTATTGTCTGCCCTCCCTAAAGAGCCCTGAGACTTCTCCAGTTTCCTTTCCTGAAGGTAAACCACATCCTGGGTGCAAAGAGCAGGCAAGGGACAGCTCTTTGCAAGGGAGTGAATGGAATTTAGCTTATTCAGCCTGTGCTGTCCACTCCTTCTGGTGCAGGATGGAGCCAGGAATGAGAAGAGAAGAGAGGTCAAGACTACAGACCAGGGACTGGGACCCAAGGACCAGCCATCCCTGGGCAGCTACCTGCTAGCACAGAATTCTAAGTCATCAAAGAATTATGAATTTGACCCTGGCCTTCAAGCTCATTATGAAGGTATATATGTCAAGACAGACGGATAGGATGTATTTGATCAACAGTTTGTAAGCTTGACGCACGGCTTTTGAATATTTAGACTTGTGGCATTCATCTGTATTCATCTTCTGTTGCTGTATAACAAATGACCACAGACTTAGTGGCATAAAACAGCACCTTATTAACTCATAGCTCCATGCGTCAGAAGTTCAGATAGGCTCAACTGGGTCCTCTGCTCACACAATGCCAAAATCAAGGTGTCAGACAGACTGGGCTCTTATCTAGAGATTCTGGGGAAGAATCCACTTCCAGACTCATTCAGATTGTTGGCAGAATCCAGTTCCATGTGGTTGTAGGACTGAGGTCCCCATTTCCTTACTGGCTGTCAGTCGGGAGTCACCCTTGAGTCAAATTCTTCTCATGCTTTGACTCTCTCTAACTTCCTATTCTGCGATCTGATGGGAGAAAACTCTCTCCTTATAAAGGGCTCATCTGATCAGGGCAGGCCCGTCTAATTAATCTCCATATATTAAGGCCAACTGACTCTGGACTTTAACTATATCTGCAAAATCCCTCCGTAGAGTACCAAGGTTAGTATTTGACTGAGTAGCCAGGGGATGGGATCTTGGGGTGGGGACGTCTTCAGAATTCTGCTGACCACTGCCTCCAGTTGTAATCTTTGCCTAGGCCTTGGAAATATTACGGAGCACCTGCTGCAGACAGGCATGTCCAGCTCTTCCCACCTGAGGACTTAACTCGTGGGAACTCAGCTTAACCTAGTACAACCATGACCCATCTCTGTGGTCCAAATGCTACACTTTCTCCTTCAAGGACCTGCTGAAATGCCACTTCCTCCATGAAGCCTTCAACCTGAGCCCCAGCCAGAATTCATCTCCCCCAGACAGCACTTTGCTTGCACCCCTCCTCTATGGCATCTCCCAGTCTGCCTTGGGTTACAGCTGAGAGCTCTGAGTCGGCTCCACCCACCAGACCAGGAGCAATCTGGGCAGGGGCCACTGATCATGGGACACAGTGCCAGGTGCAGAAGGGATCCAGAGAGATGAATCAAATGTCATCCCTGCCTTGGAGGACCCCGCACAGTCCAGCAGGACCAATAATTATGATAATTACCACTTAGGACTGCCTGGTGTGTGCCCATCTTCACTCATGCCTTCCAGACACCCTGTGACATGCATACAATTACATGTGAGGAAATTGAGGTTCAGAGGCATTAATCAATTTCCCCAGGGTCACGTGGCCCATCTATGAGGGAAATTGGGAGCCCAACTCCAGGGACTAAACTTTTAACTCCTACACTATGTTGCCTCACAAAATCTTAAAGAATTCAAGCCCCCAGACTTCTCATCTGGGGTCAGACACTGTGTTAATCAGGCCTCCACTGCTGTACCCACTCCGACATTTTGGTGGCTTCACACATAGATTTCTTTCACACACAGGTGCAATGGGCATGGGCTCCGGCCTCTTCCACCCCACTGTAACGAGGGCTCCTCCATTTCCATTGGATGGTCATCGGACAGGGAAGAGAGTGGGCTTTACAGGGGCTAGACCAGGACGTGGCTTGGTTTACATCTCTTCAACCACATTCCACTGGCCAGAACTCAGTCCATGGTGCTGTCTAACTGCAGGGGAAGCTGGAAAGTGTAGTCTCACTATGTGGCCAGGAGGAAAAGAAATTTGAATCTGGGGAACAGACAGCATGAGTGCTGCCACAGATGCCACACCCTTTGGCCACACAAGGCTCCAGGGGTGCTGTGAACAAAGGGCTGCCCAACGCAGTAAGTGACAACAGAACTGAGCTCAAGACGTGAAGACAAGGGTAGGCATGCCAGCAGGGGGCCAGGGAGGTGTGAGAGAGTTCTCTTACTCACCTGCTAGGCTCAGCAGGAGGCCTTGCTCATCCAGTGAGTCACTGTGGGCCTAGGACTACGCAGGATCACACAGCACCCTCCTCCTCCCCTGAGCTGCCCAGAGACCCCCTTCCCCAGGCCAGGCCCAGGGCAGATGGTCCAGCAGCTTGGGTCATTGCTGCTCCTGGTCAGCGGGAGGGCATAGACACTGATGTCCCTAGGAGTGTCCCTACATCTCCCCTCCCCTAGTGAGAGTGAGAGGCCCAAGCAGGACAGGCCTGAACGTGGCGTGCTGAGCCCCCAGCCTGTCTGGTTTTGGATACAGGTGGTTGATTTTCTTTTCAAATTTAACTCTGAGGTGTGAGAATCAGCAAATTATGTTCCAAAGCCAAATACGTACGAATTATTTAGTCCAGAGAGGGCACACAACTTACCCCTGGTCAGAATGATCCAGGCGCTGTCATGATGGAGGAAGCAGGTGGGAAAGGAAAAAGGCATTCTAATAAGACGCTGGTCCATACCTGCTCTCAAGGCCCACCCAGTGCTGCTCCCCAGAGAGCACAGCGTAGAGGAGGTGCCGAGACCCTGTGCAGTGGGGAGGGGGGCTGCACTGAACACTCTGCATTGCCTCCGTGTGCTTCCATCAGGGTTGGGGGAGGGAACCCGGAAGGCAAGGACATAAGTTTCAGTCTGGCTCTGTCACTACTAGCCATGGGACCTTAAGGAAGGCCCCTAACCCTGTCCCTCTCTGAGCCTCAGCTGACCCATCCATCCAGTGAGATCTGACTTCCCAAGTACAGTGCACATACCCCAAGGGCGACACAGAATGATCCATTGGCACGTGGGAAGAAAACTTTAGAATTCAATGTATATGTATTTGCATATATTTCTATTTAAAAGAAAGGAATTCAGCTTTACTAATATTTAACACACAGATTGACCCTGGTCCCCCTACTCGGTCTGTTTTTGGCAAGTCGTGTCCCCCACGTTAGCCAATGTCTGGAGGGGGGTGCAGATGCTCCATCAGGCAGAGAACTTAAGGGTAGCATCCTGCTCTATTGCTTGATTTTTGACATATCGTGACATACTGCTTTTTACATAGGCCCAGTGCAGTGGAATTTGCTGATTGTAATGTCTGATTCAAACTAAATTAACTCGCCTCAAGAAAAGGACAAGCAGCCTAAAAAGATGTCTGCAAAGAAACAGAAAGAAAACAGCGGCACTTCCCCCTAATCCTAGGACATGATTTCATCTGTCATTTCATAAAAGAAAAGCAAGAGTTGTCTGTTGAGTGCCCCAGTAGAGATTTCCGAAAGCGAAATCTCTTTTCTTCAGGGTAAAGGTAAAATTTAAACAGTTGTGGAAGAAGTGAGTTTTGGGAAAGAAAATAGTATGATAGAGCATTTAGAAATGAAGTTTGAAAGTGTTCCCATTGTGATATGATTTTGTTGCTGAAAATCTTATGTGTTCCCAAGATCTTTCTTATCCACCCTTAAAAAAAAAAAACAAAAAGGAATTTTTAACTTGCTCAAAAATCTTCCAAGTAAAGAATTTGAGTGGGTTTAAAATCCATTTGCTAAAAGTATTAAAATGCAACATATTCCAATTTCTTTGCAAGAACAACTGATTGACATGAGAGAAGATGGAAATTTGAAAGTCAATTTTGAACAAAACCTTTGCATAATTGGTGGATGGCATTGAAAATCAAAAAATGAATGTCATGATTTAATGAGCTGAGCCCACAATGCACCTCGTCCATCTGGATCTAGGTATCTTCATGAGGCCTCCTTTTCAACTGTGACAGCTTTTAAAACTGAATGTTGAATAAACTGAATTTATCCCAGACTCTTAAGTCACTGTTCCACAAAGTGTTAAACCAGGATTTTCAAAAATAAAGAAGCATATTCAAGGGCGTTGCTCTCATTGTGAGAGAAAAACAGCATTTTATATCATTATTAAATGAAATGCCATAAAAATTACTTAAAAACATTGTTTTTATTTATCACAGTTTTGTTTCTATTTATATAGTTTTATAATATATGTAACAACATATAATTTATAATATATAATGCACATAATATATTTTGTAATATACATATATTTTTGTAATGTGCATACTAATATATATTCATGTCGTTTATATACATAATTCAAAAAGTTCTATGTATATAATTTACAAATAAATAGATATTGGCGGTGCCTGCTTAACATTTTTTACCGATGAGACCTATGAACAATAAAGCTTGAATTTGAGAATGTCAGCAGTGCCCACCATCCCGCTCTGGCCTTAGAGACTGCCTGGGACCCCCCCTGTCCTGGGCAGGGGCATTCATAATAAAGATCTTCCTGGATTGGCCTCACTGGGCCTGCAGGTACCTTCAGGGATGCATACTTTGTAGCTTAAGGGGTCAGAGGTACAGAAGAGTAAGACCTGAGACCTGTTCCACCCAGGGCAGCCGCATCATAAAGACCAGAATCCCCTCTGCTGGATAAGAACATCACTCCCCTCCTCCACCCCTCCCACTGCAACAAGAGAAGGAAAACAAATTCCCTCCTGCTCAGAGGGAATCCAGAGGCCCTGAGAGGGTAACTATCTTTCCTGGAACATCACAGCAAATTGGCAATGGAGACTACGTGTAAATTCAGGCATCCAGAGTGCCAGGTCTGGCCTTTTACCTGCTCTGCTCTCTCAGAACCTTGATGCAGAGCCTGGTTTTTTCGTTTTTTTGTTTTTTGGGGGAATATCAACCCTGAGCTAACATCTGCTGCCAATCCTCCTCTTTTTGCTGAGGAAGGCTGGCCCTGAGCTAACATCCGTGCCCATCTTCCCCACTTTATATGTGGGACGCCTACCACAGCATGGCTTGCCAAGCAGTGCCATGTCCGCACCCAGGATCCGAACCGGCGAACCCTGGGCCGGCGAACCCTGGGCCGCCGAAGCAGAACATTCGCACTTAACCACTGCACCACCAGGCTGGCCTCAAGCCTGGTTTTTAGTAACCAAAATTCTCACCTATCGTCTTTGTTAGGAAGCTCTTCCTGCTATTAATTTCAGTTTTACATGCTGCAAATAAAGCCCAGAATGTTCAGGAGGCTAAGCACCCAGGTCAGTTCTCTGCCCCACTGTAGCCAAGAACATCCCTCTCCAATCCTTTGCATCTGTCTTAACCTCAGAGAAGAGAGAGTCTCAGGAAAAGTAAGGCCTGCACCTCTGCTGCTCTCTCAGGGGCTCAGCATCTCCCTGAATATGTTCGTCTCATTCTCTCCCTGCTCCTGCTCTGCTTAAAAGCATCCCCCGTATCTCTACTGCCCACAACAGAAAAGCCAGGCTACTTATGCCAACCCACATGCCCTTCTCCTCCGGCCCGGTCCACCCGCATCAGTCACCAGCAGCAAACAGGAACCACACTAGCTAATTTAAGCAGAAAGGAATTTCATGCAGGTAATTCCATACTCACAAAATCATGAGAAGGGACTAGAGTCACAGGCTGCAGCTGTAGAAATGGCTCCCAGAAAAACAGGGGACCCACCTTGGACCTGCCCCCCAGCACCAGCAGAAAGGTAAAGAATCAGGAGCTGCCCAGGGTCTGCTGACTTTGAGAACCATCGCCTAATGGATTCAGGGGTCAGGAAGTCATTTCAGCAACAACTTCAAAGCTAGACACTGGCTGCTAGAAGGCAGCTGCCCAAAAAAAGCCAGTGTCTCCACAACTGTGCTGACCAGCAGCAACAAGCCATGTCCCCAAGTCCATTTGATTGACAGCACCTGTTGCCTAACCAGAACTCCAGCGGCAAGGGAGTGTGAGAAACGAAGTGTTCAGCGTCCATTTCTCCAGCTCAGAAGGCTCACTAGAAGATGGGGTGGAGGCTGATGCTATACACACTGTCTCTCCAGATTCTTCTCCCAGCACTCTTCCCACACTCACCCTGGGTTCCCGCCACAGGGTCCACGCCAAGGGCCCTGGGGACACCCCAGGCTCTTCTTGCCTCTCTGCCCTTGCCCATGCTGGTCCCTGACTCTCTCCACTTTGAACATCTTTCATGAATGGGAGATGCTTGCTCGAGCTCCCTCAGGCAGGGGTTACTGTAGCCCAAAGCTGTCCAATAGAAATACAACACAAGCCATGTATGTAATTCTAAATTTTCTAGTAGATACGTATAGTAGGTTGAATAATAGCCACCCAAAAATATCAAGTCCTAGCCTCTGGAACTTTTAAATGTTACCTTATTTGGAAAAAAAGATCTTTGCAGATGTAGTTAAGTTAAGGATTTTGAGATGAGATTACCCTGGATTATCCTGGTGGGTCCTAAACGCCATCACAAGTGTCCTTATAAGAGAGAGGCAAGGAGAGAGGACACAGACAGAGGAGAAGGCAAAGGAAAGACGAGGCAGAGATTGGAGTGATGCAGCTACAAGCCCAGAAGTTCCAGCCCAGCCACCAGAAGGTGGGAGAGGCAAGGACCAGATTCTCCTCTGCAACCCAATTTCAGGCTCCTCTTAGACTGTGAAAGAATACATTTTTGTCGTTTTAAGCCACCAGGTTTGTTGTAATTTGTTACAGCAGCCTCAGGAAACTAATAAAACACTTTTCAAAAAAGTGAAAAAAAAGGTGAAATTAGTTTTGATAATATATTTTATTTAACCAAATATCCACAAAATAGTATCACTTTAATCACTTTAACATGTAATCAATACAAAAATTAATGAGATATTTTATGTTATTTTTCTCATACTAAGGCTCTGAAATCTGAATAGTATTTTACACCTATAACACATTTGAATTCAGACCAGCCAATGGCTACCATATAGGACGGTGCAATGACAGCCCTTTGTAGGCCTCAAGGCTAGCCCCAGCTTGTGAGTTTGGAGGCTATGATTCATTCTTTCCCACAGACAGTGTCCTCCTTGGGGGCAGGAACGTTGTCCCATTCATCTCGGTATCTCAGTGCCCCTTCCCCCACAGTGGCTGCATGCCCCCTCACAACACTCTGGGAGCCCTGGCTCAGAGCAGGGGGGGAGTTGGAGCCAGGAAGAGGGAATGCACGGACTTCTGGACTTCCTGCCAACACTCCCACATGGAACTTCCACCCTGGGGCACAGACCAGACCACGTAGGACAGCCTGTGAGTGAATGAATGAAATGAAGTGAGGCTATGAGCCCCTTCTCAAAGCCCTCCAGACTCTCAGAGCCTCTTCTGCTTGAGTTAGACGCCCCATTCCCAGGCTAAGAAGAAAAGACAAGATCTGCACCCAGTCTGAGTTCCACTGGGCCCCTACCCTGTACCTGCCGCAGCTTGACCCAGTTCAGACAGGACAGGAGGGGGCTCTAGGAAGTGTCTTCTGCCTACTGGCATCCTGCTTTCCTAAGGCCAAGGCCCTCACCTCTGCTGGCTCTTCCAACCCACTGTCCTCCCCTTGACTGGCACATGATGAGAGGAATGCCCACAGCACACCTTGGTCCTAACAAGCCCCTGTCCGAGTAGGGCTCCCCTGACCATGTGGTACACAAGGTGGGGGTGGGAGGAAGGAAGTTTGGGAGCCCCACACACACCCAGCCCCAGTGCCCACCAGGCCAGGCGCCACTCAATGCTTCTCTTCCTGGCGCCTGTGCCAGCCCCATCTGAGCTGTCCAGACACGGGAGGGGTGGGGCCTGCAGGCTGTCAGGCCACGTGTAGGGCCCAGAGTGGAGGAGGGGGGGCAGGCGGGCGGGTTGCTCTTAAGGCGGGTCTGAAGGTGAGCTGTGCCTCCCCTTACTTCTCACCTAGACTCTGAGCTGTTTGGTCCCAGGAGCCAGGAGGGAACACAGCAGCCCGTGGACACCAGGTAGGTGCCTTTTTTTAAGGAGAAGAGAGGGAGACTCAGCACCTTCGCACCTGACTCCTTTAACCCGTTGTCCTCAGCTTCTCCACCTCTCCTGGGGGCTCCCAGTGAAGGTGGGGAGAAATGGGGAAGAGGCTGTGCATGAGAGGGAGGTGGTCTTGGGACTACAGACCCTGGCGTTCAGCAGAACTAAATCTGTACCCCTCAGTGTACAGATGAGAGAACAGAGATCCAGGGGTGGGAAGAGGCTAGCCCTGAGCCCCTTCCGAGGCTGCCAGGAATCCAGGGGTGGGGGCACACGGCCTTCACCAGTCCTGCAGGTCCCTGCCTGCTGTCCCAGGTGCTGCTTCACTGGGTCTGGGTGGAGGGGATAGGACAATCAGAAGCCACTCTTGAGGGTGGGGGTGGGGTAGAGGCTGGGCTATTGAGGCAAGATACTATTGGGAGACTCAGCCTTTCCCCAATCTACCCTCTCCCTTCCGTGACTCGGGTTTGTAGGAGGGAGAGAACAAGTCAGGAGAAGAGGCTGGCCATGAAGCGAAAGAGGGGATTTGCCTAGGAATCAAGATTCCCCTTGCCTCTGGAGCCCTTGGGAACGAAGAAAGAGATTTGAGTCTGAGTCTGAAGGGGAGTAGGTGGGAGGGACCTATAAATTCAGCAGAGCTGGATGGAGCCCACCCTATCCATAATACACCCCCAACACACACACACACACACACACAGTCCTGAGCCCCAGGGACCCTCCCCTCCCCCTTAGAGCAGGAAAGAAAGAGCTAGAGAAGTGTGCTGATGAGGGCAGGAAAGAAAGGGCATCCTGGAATAAAGGAGTGAGCCTGGCCCTGTCTTGGGAGGTCCAGTGGTGATTCAGGGGGTGTTAAAAGTGCAAAGAGTTTGCAAGAGAGCCTGAGGGGCTGTCTGCCCTATGCTCCATCCCAGGCCTGTCCCACTGGCTTCCAGAATCCCAGAAGGGGCAGAGGTGGAAGGCGCCTTAAATCTATGAAGCAATGGCATAGAGCGTGGGACTGTAGAGCAGACCACCTGGACTCAGACCCCAGTTCCACCACTGGGTCCCGCAGGTTGTGTGACCTTGAGCAAATCCCTTCATCTCTCCAGCTCCACAGTGACAGTGCCTTCTCCAAAGAGCCACTGAGAAAATGAAATAAGTAAGTTTTAAGTATCTATTATTATCGTATCCCCATTATACAGATGGGAACAGTAAGACCCAGGGAGGAAAGACACTTGCCCAGGATGGCACAAAAGCAGTTTTCAAGGGGCGGGCCCGGTGGCTCTGTGGTTAAGTGTGCACGTTCCACTTCGGCAGCCCGGGGTTCGCTAGTTTGAATCCCGGGTGTGGACATGGCACTGTTTGGCAAGCCATGCTGTGGTGGGCATCCCACATAGTAAGTAGAGGAAGATGGGCACGGATGTGAGCTCGGGGCCAGTCTTCCTCAGCAAAAACAGGAGGATTGGAGGCAGATGTTAGCTCAGGGCTAATCTTCCTCAAAAAAAAGCAGTTTTCAAATCAGTAGTCAGGCATCCCGGGTCCTGGTCCTGGGAGAGACCCAGGCCCCCAGTGTGCCCTACAAAGTCAGTAGCCTCATCCTTCTCTTTGGGGCCCAGTGGAAAACCCTGCAGAGTGCACCAAAATCCTGCCCTGAGAAACCCAGCATGAGGAGTGTGAGGAAAAGCTGCAGCTCCGTGTCCTTGGCTGCCCCCAGGATGAGGCTCAGAGGCCTATTCTCTTCCACTGCCATTTATAGACACACTTCCTGAGCCTGGGGTGTGCCCGCCCCCTCCAGGACCCGGCCAAGGAAGAGGCTGGCAGCAGGGCATACGGGAGCCATGGGGGAGAAGAGGGGCCTGGCTTTTCTCATTCACTTGCTGTGCGACCTTGGGCAAATCACGCTGGCTCCCTGGACCTCAGGTGTCCCTCTGCATTTGAACTCCACGTGGTAAAAGGAGTTGAGAGTCCAAAGTTCCACAGCCTGGGTTTGAACCCAAGCTCTACCCCTTTTCTGGATGTATGGCCCATGCAGATTTCTTAAACTGTATCGCGGTGTCCCCATCTGTAAAATGGGCTGGGAGTAAGGGCACCGTTCTTCCTAAGGTTGTGAGAGGATTAGAAGATTTACCACACGTAAAACCAGTGCCTGGCATGTGGCGAGTGCTCAGTAAATGGCAGCTCTTATTATTTATTATCCTGAAGGTGTGATACTCTCCCTACACCCTTATTTCTAAGTAATGCTTAGAACCATCCAATTGCTCCCATAAGCAGCACCTGATTGGTTCCACATCACTCTCTGGGAAGGTGCACGGCAGGAATTCTTGTTCCCATCTCACAGGTGAGGAAACTGAGGGTCCGAGTCACACCTTCAGGAAGTGTTTGAGCTAGGATTCAAATCTGAATCTTCAGACTCCAGAGTCTGCATTCATTTCATTTGCCCCAGGCTGGTCTCAACGCCTTTTCTAGCCCTGGGTGTCCGACTCTAAAGCAGGACGCGGTGGAGGCATCTTGGAAAAAGGGTGAAGCAGAGTTGGGGAGTGCTGGGGTGCGAGCGATGAGGCACAGCACAGGCTGTGGTAGTACAAGCAGCGTGTCCTAGCTCCTTACGGTTTTCTTGGCAGCCTCAGTCCTAGAACATCTAACCTCCCACCCAGCCCCACCTATACGAAACTAGCATATAGCAATAAGGTTAGACAACAGGAAGAACTTTCCACACTAAGGAAAGTTCATCTTTCCTGGATGAGACCGCAGGGAGTGAATATCATCTGATGATGTCACTCCCCAGCTCAAAACTGTTCTGTGGCTCCCCATTGCCCTCTGGGTTGAGTTGGCACTACTGAGCCCACATGTAAGGTTCTGCAGGGTCCGGCCAGCCTACCTCCCCGAACCCCATCTTTCCCTCCAACCACCCCAGATGCTCTCTGTTTCCCAGATTCTCAATAATGCCTTATGATCTCCCTTGTCCACCAGGCTTTTGAACCTACTTGCCTCCTCACCCCTACCAGCCTTGCCCAGCTAGCTCCTGTTTTCCCTTCTTATGTCCCTTTACATGCCCCTTCCTCCTGGAAGCCCTCCCTGATCTCCTCCCATCAGTGCCTACAGAGTCCCCTCTGCTTCCCCTCCTTCCTGGTGACACTGTTTATGATTGCTTACCTGCTTCCTTGTCTGTTTCACCAACTGGCCCACAGGGAGTAGTAGCTAAGTGCAGGGGCTCTGACATCAGGCAGCCTGGAGTCTGGTCTGACACCTGTTGGCTGTACAACCCTTGGGCAAGTAGCTTACCTCTCTGTGTTCTCACACTCTAAAATGGAATAATAATAGTATCTACCTCATAGGCTGGCTATGAGGAGTTAAAAAGGCTTTACATATAACTACCAATGCCTACATGCATAGTAATTACTCAATAAATATTTGCTAGTATTTATTTAATAAATATGCCTGGGACATAGTAGCTAGTCAATAAACTTCTACTGACGTTGTTTTATTTAATGATCACTTGCATAATGCTTACTACGTGCCAGGCACAGTTCTAAGCATGTTACAAATATTAACTCATTTTACAGATAAGGAAATTGAGGCACAGAGAAGTTAATTAGCTAGCCCAACATTATACAGCTAGTAGATGGTGGAGCCAGCGTGCAAACCAGGGTGCAAACAAGTCTGCCTCCAGCATCCATGCTTTTAACTGAATGAATAAATATGCCTTTGTTTGGGGCAAGGGGAGGCAGGGTTTTCATCTACAAAAGTTACTCAGTTCCCACCCTCGGCCTCTTTCAGGTCCTGGGAGCTCCTGGTTGGCAAGTGACATCACTGGGATGTAAGTGAGGCTGGTCGGAAGCCAGAGGTAAACCGCCAGGTGACTGCCCCCACCATGTCGCAGGTGATGTCCAGCCCCCTGCTGGCAGGAGGCCATGCTGTCGGCTTGACTCCCTGTGAAGAACCCAGGAGGGCCCTGCACCCAGCACCCAGCCCCAGCCTGCCACCCCAGTGTCCTTACTACACCACAGAAGGCTGGGGAGCCCAGGCCTTAATGGCCCCCATGCCCTGCAAGGGGCCCCCCAGCAGGCTCCAGCAGGCCCCACAGGCTGGAGCCAAAGCCAGCTGCCTCCTGCATTCCCCTGATGAGCAGGCTTCAGGGTCTCTGGAGGACCTTGACTCCTACGTTGACTTCTCACTGGAGAGCCTTAACCAGATGATTCTGGAACTGGACCCCACCTTCCAGTTGCTTCCCCCAGGGGCTGGTAGCACCTGGGCTGAGCCCACTCAGAGCACTACCTCAAGGAGAAAGAAGGAAGAGCCTGAAGCCGTGGGTAAGGAACTGGGGCACAGTGCAAGAAGGGGGGCTTGGGGACCAGACCTCATGAGGAAGAAGGACTTTTCTATCAAATCAGATGAACAGGGGACAATGTCCTGTTGGGAGGTGCTGTGCAGCCCTAAACAAATTACTTAACCTGTCTGTTTTCTCTGCTACATAAAAGGGATAAATACAAGTTTCCCTCACTATCCAATTCTACTTGGTTCTTGAGTTTGGAAAATGATGGATACCTATTTTATGTGACTTTTAAGAGAATTTAAATAAGTGCTTATATATGTAATAATTTTGTACAATGCCATTCACATAAATAAGAGCTCCATAATTGTGAGGTCCCTCAACCTTGCTGTTTAATGATGTCTCTCTTTAAGTCCCAACCCAGGTTCCCTGAAATGTTTGTAGGATTGCTTTCTGGGCCCCTGTCCCTGTGCAGGGGAGTATCTGTCTGGGGAGCCCAAGGTGGAAATAGCAGAGTTGAAAAGACACAGAATTCAGTTTATTTAGGGCAAGAACCCTGCTGTGTTTAAGCAGTGGTATGCTGGTAAAAGTTTAACAACTGGCTGCCTGGGGGAGTGGGGGAGAGCCCTGATTTGAAGCATCTGCCAGTTTCCATGGTGTGAATTCTCCCTCCCTGGCCAATTTCAAGCCACCAACATGATGTCACTGAATGTGGCATTGGAAAGAGATACATAGTAGCAGGCCACTACATCGTATTTCCACCTTACCAATACAGCAGATGTAAATAACCTCCAGAGTATAGATACTAGTCAAATGTAGTAAAATAATTGGGATGTGATTAATTTTGAGTATTTATTACTTTTGTTTTTAACGTGTTATTTACTGGTAAGTTTATATAATTTAAATTTTAATAATAGCTGCTTTTAGCAACCAGCTGGACAAAATCCTGAACATTTAACAATCAGCCCTCGCCATCTGGTACAAGCCAACTCCAATATACCACCACATCCAATAGAATCAAGAAATCCCTACCTCTGGCTTCAGATTCCAGACAAAGAGTTTTAAGTATATGCCAAGAATGAGGGTCAAGGAGCAGCAGCTCCATTAGACAGGCTGGAAGACTGAGGCCTCCAGGAGCTTAAACAATCACCATGGGTCAGAGTGCAGTTAGGATTGGAGAGAGGATCATAAGAATTTCTACTTACTGAGGACTTATTACACCCAGGCACTGTGCTGAGCACTTCATAGCAGAACCTTTAATCTTCCCAATCCACCCCCATGAGATGAGTATTTTATCCCCATATTATAGATGAAAAAACGGAGGCTGATGGAGTTGAGTAAGGAGCAGTCTAGCCTAATCCCCAGAGTGGGGCACACCTCACACAAGCTGTTTACTTCACTTCGCTGTGTCTCAGATTCCTCGTTGTAAAATAGAGATGTGAGTTCTTACCTGAAAGGGTGCTGCGGGGTTAAAAGAAACAACAGTTGCTGGGTGTTTATCACAAACCCTGGCACACTGTAAGCCATTATAAATGCGGCTGTTTTTATTAAACTTTGGGGTTGCATTTAGGATCAGCCCCAGGGTAGGTTCAGGCTCTAGGGTGGAGGCAAGCCCAGAACCCAGGTCCTCTGGCACCTGGGCTCCTGCCTTCTGCTCCTCCTCCTGAGCATTGCCTTCCAGGCCTGTTAAAAAAATCACCTCCCTCCCTGAGTCTTCCTGCTTCTTGAGGCCAGTCATGGGCGCGTCTCTGCAGGAAGGTGACTTGGCCTAATTACCTAATTACCCTTGGCAGGAGCAAGCCCAGAGCTTTAATGTTATGCCCCAAGGCAGGAGTTCCACACACTCGAGGCCAGCTGGGGCGAGGCCAGTCTCTGTGAAATGACCACATGAATGGGGTGGGGGTGTTGACAACTGGGCCCTTCCTCTAAGGGGCCAATGGTCTGTGCTGTCAGATGGCCTGGGCACAGCCTGCCATCATGAGAATGTGTCCATCCAACTCTGGGCAGCAGGAGGCGCCAAGGGGGCAGCATGATCAGAGGGTCCTGATGAAGCTGCCTAGCTCAGCCCTAGCCCCTTCTGATGGAATATAAAAAAAGTCCTCTCCTCTAACCTCTGCCTGGACAACTGTGATGCCTGGGAGCTCACAACCTCTGAGACAGCCAGCCAGGTCAGCTCCCCATTAGAAAGTTCTCTTCTGCCATGGCTGAGAATAGCGAGCACCTGCGTGTCACTGTCACTTTCTCGTGCATCCCAGCCTCCCAAAACACTCCTTTCAGACCACCACTACTGGCAGCAGGGCTGTCACTGGCCCATGGCAGTGTAGCTAATTCTGGGCACCATGGTGAGTTTTCATCCAACCAAATGTATGCCATGTGGAGGACCCCCCTCTGTTTGCATCCTCATCCTTCCTACTTTGAGGGTGTTGAAGGGAAGACACGCTATCACAGCGGTGCTAGCAGCTGTTCACTGTTTCTCTTTACCCAAACTTGGCAACATTAAGCATTAAACATTGGCTATCGTATGTTGATCCCTCGCCTAAATATATGTAGAATTTTGTAGATTATGCACGATCCCAGCATCTACCCCGTGAAGGAATTAGTGGTAACCTCGTTTTACAGATGAGAAAACTGAGGTTCAGGGAGGGCAAGTGATGGCCCATGGTCACACAGCTAGAGGGAGGTAGGTCAGGTCTCGAAGCCCGGGTTTCTGGGCTCCAAAGTCCATGTTTTTGCCTTTCTCTCTTCCTCGGAGCTAGTTTCTTGTCCTCCCAGGCTTCGCAGAAGAAATGTGTTTGGAGGCAGCCTGTGTTGCGGGCTCCTCTTCTGAGGCTCCACCTCCCCAGTGCTCACAAACCTTCTCCTAGCCCCCTGGCCACTGCCTCTTGCTTACCTTCCTTCAGACTTACCCTGTGGGGGGCCCCACCCCACAGGGAACATGGCTCTTAGAAGCAAGCACCATATCCCTTTCTTTATCCTCTCTGTCACCTCTCCACATCTTTGCAGCAGGCCCCATGTTTCATTTTCCAGCAGTTTCTGCCAGGCAAGGCCATTTGCCAATCCCAAGTGAAGAGTGTTTAATAACTGTCTCTCCGCCCCCCCACCCACGGGCTCCCCCTCCACCCACCCTGCCTGGGGCTGGCGCCTGCATCCACCCAGCACTGCTCAGACTTGCCCCACGGGCCTGTAAACAGTGGCTGCATCCAGGTGATGGCGGGACCTCTAGCTCCCCCAGCCACTTCCACCTCAGGGCAGCATCAGGAGGTGACTCACAGCTCCGGGACTTCTTCCTCACTTCCTGCCCTTCCTGCTCGCTCAGCCTCCAAGCAAGGCCTCTGGTGGTGAGTAGGAAGCCCAGAGCTTCAGCAGACCAAGAGACCCTCCTTGAAGCAGCCAAGCACCTTCTCGCAGGGCAAGGCCTTGGAAAAGTGTCCTGAGAAACCCCTCCTCTTGGAAGAGGCCCCCCAGAGAGAGCACAGGAACAGGAGTCAAGTTCCTCTGCTCCCTGGCTGTGTGGCATTAGACAGTTCACTTAACCTTTCTGAGGCTTGATTTCTCATCTGTTATATGGAATTAATAATATTTCCTACTTCAATAGAGCTGTCATGGGGGTTAAATGAGCTAATATAGGTAACATGTTTGTAACAGTGCTGGCACACAGCACTCAATAAATACCAGCCTTTATTAAAAACTATGCAATAGATGTCAGCTCCACTCTCACATTTCTCTGAGCCTCAGTTTCCTCCTCCACAAAAGCAGTGCCTACTGGCATTGGACATAAGGGCTGTTGTAAGGCTTGAGAGGATTACAAACACTATAAAGTCCTATAAAAATAGAAGTTGTGCTTGCCAAACTTCCAGAAGAATCTACCCCTTTCCAAGACCTCCTGTCTTTCAGAGCCTGCAATACATTGTGCCAAATTTTCTCCTCTTGCCCTTAGCGGTGGTTCCCCCACCTTAACCAGAGAATATTAGCCATCTGGCCAATACTGGCCCCCCAAAGCCAGCAGGTAGGAGATGCCCTTCAAAGCCCACCACGGGCCAGGCTCCAGGCTCTATTCATCAGCGTGTTTCACCCTCACCACAACCTTGGGAGGTCAGATTTAGGTCCCCACTTTGCAGATGAAGAAACTGAGGCTCAGAGCAGTTAGGAAGGTTACCTGATGCCTCTTGGCAGGAAAGTGGCAAAGCCAGGACTCACACTCAGGTTTGTCTGATGACAAAGCCAGGCCTGTCCCTCCACCTCCTGGGACAGCATGCGCAGGTCAGCCTGCCAGCCCCCTCATCTGATGTAATCCTCCACCCCCACCCCAGCCCAAGCAGGCTCAGACAGAGGCAGTAACCATGAGCAAGGCCAGAAGGTCCTACCCGGGAGCGGGCTGGGGCACGCAGGGACTCCACAGTTACCGTGGGCGGGGGGATGGTGCATGTGCCAGAGCCCAAGGGGGTGGGAGGCGGGCAGACAGGAGCTGAGTGTGCGGTTTCCTGCTGACTCTGCCCCAGTTTTCATCCTGGGAAGCCAGAGGCCAGACACACAGCCCTCCAGGAGGGAGCAGCTGGGTAACCCCCAGCTTCTGCCACCTTTGCTGGAAGAGCACCAAAGACAGCTCCCCTCCCCCAGGTCAGGAGGAGGGGTGTCCCTCCTCACTGTGGGGAGAACCACAGGGCACCCCACTCCAGGGAGGAACAAGGTCTCAGAGCGAGAGTCCTGGGTGCCCCCACTGGGGCATGGAAAGAGCAAGGGAGTGAGCAGCCCTGGGTGTGTTTAGTAACCAATCCCTGTGCACCAGCTCACAGTGCAGCCTGAGAGGACCACACTCAACAGTGTGACAAGCCCTGCCCTCAGAAGCTCCCACTCTAAAGCAGAACCTCAAACTCTAAAGTGCACCAGGTCCCCAAGAGCTCGCTAGAATGCAGGTTCTGATTCCCTAGGCCTGTAGTGGAGCCTGAGATGCTGCACATCTGACCAGCTCCCAACTGAAGGGGTGCTGCTGGGCCAGGGACCACAGTGGTGCAGCTCAATGCACAGGGCAATCACCTGGGGAACTAAACAAACTGACAGCCTGAGGCCTAGGTCCACATCAGAGATTCTGATCTAATTGGCACCAGACGTAGCCTCGACATTAGGACTTTTAAAAGCTTGTCAGGTGATTCTAGTGTGCAACCAAGCTGGAGAACCCCTGCCTTCCCTGTAGGCGCAGACATAGAAACAGCCCTTACTTGCCCTGAGTAATAGATGAGTAGCAGATAGGTGAGTAACAGATCGGAAGATGTGATTGGCGCAGTGTTAAGCAGTCATTCCAATCTGGGGAGGGGGGGCATACATGAAGGAGGGATCTCCCAGTGTAAAGGACTTACTATGTGCAGGGTATGGTGCTGTGCCACCTACTTCATTTCACCCCCACAGGGACACCAAGAGGCTGGGCATTTACAGGTGTGGAAGCTGAGGCTCCAGAGTGAAATCGTTTGGCCCTGCTCTCTCAGAGAGTAAGTGGCAGTGCCAGATCAGAAACCCAGGTCTGCCTGATTCCAAGGCCTGTGTTCATTCCACCAGATCTCCCCACCCAAAGGAAGATGTCATAGAGAGGGTGACTTTGGAACTGGGCCCAGAAGGTAGAACTGGGTACTAATCCTAACTTAATGAGCTTCTCCTCTCTGAGCCTCAGTTTCCTTATTTGTATAAAAGAAGTGACCACATGGTCTTGTGGACCCTTCCAGCATTCCTGTTCTGTAAGTCCAGGCTCCTGGGTCTCACTGATGCTCTGCTTCTCTCCCCAAAGATATAAAGTACATCGAGGTGACCTCTACCAGATCAAGGTGCCACGATGGCCCCCAGCACTACTCCAGCTCATCTGTCACCCCACCCTTTGGCTCCCCACGCAGTGGCGGCCTCCTACTTTCCAGAGATGTCCCCCGAGAGACTCGAAGCAGCAACGAGAGCCTCATCTTCTCTGGGAGCCAAGGCAGGGGGCACCAGCGCCCCCCTCCCCCATCTGGGGCTCCCTCCTTTCATCCCCCACCCTCTCCCAGCATCTCCATCCCTTGCATAGGGAGCAAGGCCTCAGGGCCCCATAGCCTGGGCTCCCCACTGGTGGCTTCTCCGAGCTTGGAGAAGGGGCTGGGGACTCTGGCCCCTCAGCGGAGCAGCAGGGTCTCCTTGCTGTCGACCAGCCCAGTGTCTGATGTCAGCTATGTGTTCGGAAGGTAGGTCACTCTCACTATAGCTTCTGACATTGCCTCCACAACACACACACACACACACAGATCCTAAAATCATAGGGGGCACCCTGCTCAGTCTGAGCAAAATCCGGGCATGCACCAAAAATTAAAAAGTGAATGTTCTCTTTCATGCCATCACATCTATTTGGATCTCAAGCTTTCCTCAAGCATTTAGAATATGATCCAATATATAGAAATTTTGATCTATGCCTACCTCTTGGGAAAAGAATTGTTGCATTAATGAGGCTCACTCGTATCCTTTCCAGCCCTCGTACAACTTATCTCAAGGAAGGATTTTTTGAAAACCTCAAAACACAGGGATGTAAATAGAACTTGGGGGCCTGAGATGAACCATTTAAGAAAGAAAAGCCTGCTTCCTCTTTGTTGCTGGCAAAACCCAGCAGGAGGGAGGCCGACCTGCCTGGGCATTATTTACAATTGCCCCAGTCTGGTTCTCTGCAGGCCTCACAGGAGAGCTGCACACGCACATATCTTGCCAGGAAGACCAAACCACAGGACCTCGGTCCCCCATACCAACTCCAAAGCCACTGGGCCAGGGCAGTCCTGGCAAGGAGTCTGGCATTCCATAGCCATGCTCGCTGGCATGGGCCTCTGAGCTCAGGGAGAAGTCTGGCTGGATGCAGATCTGGCTTCCTCCCCTTCCTCCAGCTGAGGAATTCCCTCTGCATCAGCCATGGACATGGTCCAGCCCAGGTCCAGCTTGTGTGCTGGGCCCTTGGCAGTAAAGGTCAGGGGTGTGGGGGGCGGTGCCTGCTGTAACAGCTCAGTCAGACCTGCCTGGCTGGGAAGGCAGAGTGAATCCCGTCCAGCCTAAGTCCCTATGACCTTTGGAGAGTCAGCTCATTGGCTACTTTAAGTGACCAAAGACTATAGTGCAGGGACACTTCTGTACCCTTCAGCATCCATTAAGGACCAGGTGGGCATGCCCTTTGCTCTGGGCTATGGGGTATGGAGTATACAGTACTCTATTCAACCAAAGCTAACTGTGTTTGCCCAAAGATGGGCAACCAGATCAGTAGATTCCAGAGCCTGGCTCTGGCCCCTGAGTGTCCACCTCAATACCTTAATACCCCGTCTGTCTGATGCTCTCTCCCCCTGCAGCAGCCAGTCCCTCCTCCACTCCAGCATCTCCAGCCATCAGTCATCTTCTAGATCCTTGGAAAGTCCAGCTAGCTCTTCCTCCAGCCTCCACAGCCTTGGCCCTGTGTCCCTGTGTACAAGGGCCAGTGACTTCCAGGTCCCCAGCAACCCTACCCCAAGCATGGGCCAGCCCAGAGCAACTCACTCCCCACCACTGGCCAAGGAGCATGCCAGCAGCTGCCCCCCATCCATCACCAACTCCATGGTGGACATACCCATCGTGCTGATCAACGGCTGCCCAGAACCAGTGTCTCCCCCACCGCAGCGGATTGCAGGACACCAGGACTTTGTCCGACCTGGGGCTACTTCTTCCAGCAACCCCTGTCCAGCCACCAGGAGCCACAGCCAGACGGTACAAGATACCCCTCTCACTACATCTGCAGAGGGTACGTTGTAAACCAATACCTCAAGCATTGTAAGGTCTGGCTAAGTGGAAGAGACAAAGCACCAGAGGGTTTCTGCAACAGCCAGTCAACACATTGATTGAGTACCTATTATGTGCAAAGCACTGTGTGCCAGGTAGTGGGGACATAGAGATGGACACAGTCTAGAAAGGGAGACAAAAGCCAAGGATCACTATGGAGCAGGATAAACACAGAGATAAAGAGATGTTCTAAGTCTCACAGGGCCACAGAGGAAGAAGTGGTCCTTTTAGTCTGGAGAACTGGGAAGGCTCCTCAGAGGAGGTGACATCCTAGCTGGAGCTGGAAAGTGGATCAGAAGTTCATGGCCAGAGCAGGAGAGACAGAGGGAACAGTGTTCTCAGCAGAGGGAACAGTGAGTCCATAGTCATGAAGGTGTGGAAGCACACAGCATGTTTAGGAAATGACTAGATGTAGGGCAAGGTTATTGAGAGTAATTTAGGGCCATATTGCCAAAGGCCTTGAACACCAAGTTAAAGAGTAGATTTTACCCTTTAGGCGACAGGGGTCCATCAGAGAGTCTCAAACAGGAGAGTGGTGGTGTCAGAGACACATGCTCAATAGATCACTCTGGCAGCTGTGTGGCAGATGAATTGCAGGGTCTGACCTAGGCAGAGTGAGCAGTTTTATCTGCTTTTGTTTGGGTTTTTATCATGAAGTGGTCCTGACAAGCTGTAACAGGGCCCGAACCAGGGTGGGGCAGGGGGGCGGAGGAGAGAAGACAGAGCGAGGAGACCCTCAGGATATGGAAGCAGCAGGCTTGATGACTAACTCAAGAGAGGGAGGGGGAGTGGGAAAGTCAGTCGTAACTCTGACGTTTGTAGATGACAAGCTCGGAGAGGGGGAAGAGGGTAACAAAGACAATGCATTCCAATTCAGACAGCTAAAAACCACAAAACAGCAAACACCCTCCTTCCCGTAGTCTATGACTACAGGCGTCCAAAAAGAACAAAACCAACCAGAACCCAAAGCAGGAAACACAGAGGCGAAGATTTAGCACCCCCAGGGTGCACATCTCCCATGAGCAGAGCCCCCGCTGAGCTCCAGGCTTAATGTCCCTGCTCCCTCATCACTCAGCCAGCTCCTTTCTGGGGTTTCTCAGCCCTCACTCCGCCACAGGCATCAGGGAGACTCTGGGGGGCAGGGGGGGACGACATGCTCACGCTAACCCTTGCTCTCTCCCACTCACAAAGCCATGTCAATGCAACAAGAAAAAGTGACATGACAGGTATGCCTTTGAATCTGCTCTGATCATTTTCCTAGGACAAATCATTTGCAGATTTTAGTACATTTTTTTGTAATGAGTTACTCTCAACCGGCCACAACACACTTTTTCAAGATGCTGAAATTGGGAACCACTGCTCTCTGTCTTAGGGACCCACGAAAATGGGCATTTTGGCATCTCAGAGAGCACATTTACTTAGCCTGGTGATGGTCCCATCCTGGTTCGGTGATACCCTAGGATATCACTAATTATACCCTGGGATCTTATCAAATTCTGCAAAATATTCTTAAAACAAAATTCATTTTAATTTCCTATGCTATTAGAGTCTTAAAGAGCCTCAGAGGTTTTTTAGTTCACTCAGTCCCTCCTGGGCTTCAGGCGCTAAATAGTTGTCCCAAATCAGAGTCAAGAATCCCGTCTCCTAACTTCCAAGCACATCTTCCTCTGCCCAGATCTGATTTCCTTTTCTTTTCCAGGCTGAATATACCCCTAAGGAACTCATAGCATTATTAAAGGGGAGGAGAGTGTGAAATCAAACAAATAATGCATCTTGGAGTCCCTTATTTATCTGTTATTTCAGTCCCCAGAAGGCAACACTAGATTTGAGAAACTGTTTCTCATTAAACTGAGATTTTATCTATTTGTTTGTGATTCATTACCAAGGATACAAAGGGAAACTCCTAAGTCCTAGATACGCCAAGCCCTGGAATCCTTCCGCTGGATTTTGCCTCCTTAGGCAGTTGGAGATACCGTGGGGTCAGGGGAGGGGAGGGTGGGTTGAATGGGACCACTGGGCCGAGGAAGGGGGAGGGGCTGTCAGCTCCGCTCTGTCCAGCCTACAAGGTTCCCCTTCTCTGTCTGTCTCCAGGTCCCACCAGGGACATGCAGCCCAACATGAAGTTTGTGATGGACACATCTAAATACTGGTTTAAGCCAAGCATCACCCGAGAGCAAGGTAAGAGGAATCAGTGTGTTTCAGGGGACAAGAGACTCAGGAATCAGGTCTGGGTCCTGCACTCTGCATCAGGTAGATGGGGCCCTGGGTCATGGTAGAGGAGGGAATGGCAAATGGCAGGTCCAGGGGAGGGGGTGTCTTGTGGACCTCATGACCCAAGGAAATAAGAACTGCAGCAGAAATGGTGGAGATTAGACAATAGAAAAGACTTCCTGGGAACTAAGTGTGATTCTGTAACATCTGCTTTATGAAGACCCAACGGGGACACAGGGTGTCCAGGTGGGGTGGTAACTGTCTCTGACTCAAGGACTGTTCCAGCAATCGAGCTGCTGAGGAAGGAGGAGCCAGGGGCTTTCATCGTGAGGGACAGTTCCTCATACCGAGGCTCCTTCGGCCTTGCCTTGAAGGTGCAAGAGGCCCCCGTACCTGCCCAGAACCAATCAGGTATGCATCTGTCTCTGTACTCACCCAAGGCCTCTTGGAAGCAACAGGGTGTGGTGGGCTTTAGTCCCAGCTCCACTGCTAGCTTACAGGGTAACCTTAGGCCAGTCCCATAATGACTCCTGGGACAAGGGTCAACCGCAGTGCTCTCCCAGCTGCCCTCCAGCACCAAGGCTCTGCCAGCTCCTTTCACAGCAAGCCTGAGCTGCCTCTGCCTCCCCAAATCCCCAAATTCCCTGCTCCACTCTCATGGTGGGAAGAGAAAGATGAAGGTCCCAGCCTCTCTCCAGGGTGCTGTCTTCCGGGTGCCCACCTCTGTCCAGACCAGAATTATCTTGGGGGAAGCTAAAGTAGTAATCACCCATGTGTGCTAACTCATCACGTGTGTGCTGGATTATCACATGCTTTCCCATGGTCTTGCACACCCAACACACATCTATGGAGCATCCCCCCTGCATAAGGCACTGTGTAAGGCACCAGGGATACCTGTTTGGGGAGACAGATAAAAACAGATCATTATAGTACCAGCTACCTGGATCACAGCCTCTCACTAAACCCCAGGATTGTAGTGCTCAGGTAACAAATGGATGAGCTTACAGGGGCTCCAAGTGTTCCTAAGTGAGCCCCCAGAGCAAGTAAGCGAAAGAGCAAGGATGAAAACCCCAACTTCAAATGCTCTACACTATGCCTCTCTGTCTAAATAAGAAAGTGACCTCTAGGGCAGTGTTGGTTATCAAGGAAGCCTTGCCAGAGGCCACAAGCCCGAGGCTATGGGCTGGTGGTGGAGAAGAGGCAGACGGCATTGTTCACCCTTCCGGGGCCAGCCAGGCTCCAGTAGGGACCATCTGGTGGAGAATGATAGCGCCTGGGAGAGGGTGGGTAGGACAGAGAGAAACCAGGCTGAAGAGTTGCAATTTGATCTAAAAAGTCGTGGAGAACCATCCCTGACAGCTCTTGAGACCAAGAGAAAGTTCTCCTGGAGAGAGAATTAGCAGACGCAGAAGCCTTTGAGCAAGGGTATTGGCACCTCCTTTGTGGGTAGGAAGATAGGATTCCTATTTTCAGTGCCACCCAGAAGCAGGACCATGCACAAGTTAACCTCTGGATGGACCGGGAGGAGGCGGGTCAGGGAGTAAGTTGGTCAGTGTTTGGCTAACGCTCCCATCCACATGCACTCGCTCTCCTTTGTCCAGGCGAGGACAGCAGTGACCTTATCCGCCACTTCCTCATCGAGTCTTCCGCCAAAGGGGTGCATCTCAAAGGTGCAGATGAGGAGCCCTACTTTGGTGAGCCTCTCCAGCCTGCAGGCCCCTGGGTGGGTGAGTGGGCTGAGACTTCTGGACGGAGAGGGTGGTTTGGGGAAGGCTTCTCACACAGGGCTGCCTGATTCTTTGCAGGGAGCCTCTCTGCCTTTGTGTGCCAGCATTCCATCATGGCCTTGGCCCTGCCTTGCAAACTCACCATCCCGCAGAGAGGTGGGTTGGGGCACCAGATCTGTTTGTTCTTACTTAAAAGGCTCCTAATGGTCACATCTCACCTTACTTATGGATTATTTTAGTGTCACAGTTAAGAGTGCATGCTCTAGAGTCCGTCAACATCTCCGCTTCCTGTTGGCATGTACCTATTGGTACGGTGGTGTGGGGATTTAATGGGATAGCTCAGGCAAGGCTCTTAGCACAATGCCTGGCACAGAGGAGATGTTTGATAAATAGTAGCCATCTTTAAGAGGGTGAAGGGAGCATAAATCTGCCAGTTTGGCAAGGTTTGAAGTGCTGCTAGGATCCCCACTTCACAGATAAGAAAAGAAGGGTTTGAGGTGTTAAGTACCTCCCCCAAAGGCACACAGTCAGACCTCAAACTCAGATCAGGAAGCCCCATCCAGAGCTTACAGCCCAGCCACACCCCTAGATGGAGGAGGTCATCTCAGGGTGCACAGGAGGAGTAGCAAGGGGGATTCTGGGAGAGGAGTCAAGAGCAGGGGGAGCCCCTGGTGGAGAGATGGCAACAGCCTCCCTATTCTGCAAAGAAAGGCCTGGGTGTGGGGTGGGGTCTGAAAGAAGTGAGGAGGTCAGGGGCCTCTGAGGACCAGGTCACTGCAGCAGTCCAGGGGCTGGAAGAGCAAGGAGGGGAAGGAGGGATAAAAAGGCTTGCAAGCTAGGCGTTCAGGAAGCCCAAAGTGGCCCCCTTTGCCTAATTACGGTAATGACCTGGTTTCTTAGCCAAGTCACTTCCTGGAGGTGGAGGCGGAGGTGGGAGATGTTCAAAAGGATTAATGAGGCCTGTTCCTATGAGAGGGGTCCATTCACTCCACCCCTGCCCCCTCGGGGGCCTGTTCCTTTGCTTTGGCTCAGAATTAGGAGGTGGAGCCGGGGCCTCAGACCCCTCTACAGACAGCCAGGCCTCCTGTCTGAAGAAATCTGCGGGTGAGTGGTACGGGAGAGGCTCCAGGGTTGGCTGTGCCTCCCAAGGGCACCTCCCATTTCTGGGTGCGCACATGCACACACAGGTCCACACGTGTTTCCCATCACAGCTTTATTTCTTCATCTTTAACAAGGTGCCACGTTCCTCCCCCGCCTCGTAAACCAGAAGATGAGAGGCTGCAAGCAGTGGGCCAAGGGGAAGAGGGGCAGAAAAGGAGGGGTTTGGTGAGGCTTACACCCTTTCTGTACACACATGGGCACACATGGACATGCTAGAGTCTCTCTGGATCTGAAGTACCTGCCCTTGAGGTGGTCTCTGGGTCTGGGATCCTCTGTGGGGTATCAAGTCCGAGTCCTGGGGGTTTCTATAGGGGAATAGTCTCTCCTCCCATCCGGAGGCCAAGCACAGATCAGCACTTGTCTGAGTGACAGCTCCTACTCTGTGTCCCTGAGCACAATGACCCCCTCCCCATTCTTGTCTTCTCTCCCTTCTCTCAACAATGAGCCAGGGCCCCAGGGCAGGTGGGGGTGGAGGAGGCACCAACCAGGGGTCTGGAAAGAAGGAAGGTTTGCCTGGACACCCCTATACACAGGGCAACATCCTCTCCCTTGCCCCAGCCTTGAGGACCAGGGGCCAGGGCAAGGCAAAGCAACAGATGCTCCAAAAGTCCTCTGGGGTTGGCCCCAAATTGCAGTTACCCATACAATCCCTGCCTGCCTAGTGGCTCAAAGAGAAGCCCTACTGGATTCCTGAAGAAGGAAGGTGCCCCCGTCCCTTGGCTCTAGGCAGAAGGAGGGCTAGGGCCTAGGTGACCTCCACCCACCCTGAGGATCCTGGCAGGGCCCCAGCACAGTATCTGTATCCCACAGGCTGCCAGGCCCTGTACCTGAGCTCGGTGAGCGTGGAGACCCTGACTGGAGCCCTGGCTGTGCAGAAGGCCATCTCAACCACCTTGGAGAGGGAGGTTCTCCCCACGCCCACCGTGGTCCACTTCAAAGTCACTGAGCAGGGTATCACCCTAACTGACATCCAGAGAAAGTAAGGGGCTTCCCTTGCCCTGGGGCTATTGGTCTGGGCAGGGTGAGCTGAAGGAGATGGCAGAGACAGCTGTGGATCAGTGATGAGGGTAAAGTTCAGGATCCTGGACCCCATGGAGTCAGTGACATGCTGAGTGACTCCAGGCAAATTCTCTGCTTTCTCTGGGCTTCATTCCAATGATCTCCTGCCAAAGTTCCCCTTCACTGTGACTGATGGAGATGGAATCAACCAGTATTCACCAGACACTGATTAAATCTGCACCCATTGATAGAACATCTTCTGTAGGCTAGTCTCTGGCTGACCACTGGAACACAGTGGGCTGAGATTGGGCTTGGGGATTCACAGTCTAGCAGGAACCTGGTCCTGGGCTGGAGGAACAAGAGATGACCAAGATGTAATTTCTATCCTCAAACAGTTAAATGATGTGGTGGACAGGGAGCAGGGAAGAGCTAGGAAACCCCAATAGATAGGACACATGGCAGATGCACTCCCCTAAAGGAGGGAAGTGCAAACATGTGCCCCAGGGCCGCGTGGTGGGAAGGGTCTCTGCGGGCTGTAAGGGCTCTAACTGGGAGGTTCTTAGAGGGAACTGGAGATGATGGAGGTGGGGCATAATACTGGACGGGCTCTCACCAGTTCTCCTTCTCTCTCTGTCTCCTCCTAGGGTGTTTTTCCGGCGCCATTACCCCCTCACCACCCTCCGCTTCTGTGGGATGGACCCTGAGCAACGGAAGTAAGTTCAAGGCTGGGCCAAACTAAGAAGGCTATCCAGGGCCCAGCTGCCCACTGAAGGTCCCTGCTGACTCTGGGATTGGGATGACAGACAGAGCCTGTGAACCTCAAGGGGCCAGGAGCAGCAGAATGAGGGGAGAATGGGGCATGGCAGGGGTGGGGACACAGCTGGATGTCCTCCCCACTGCTCAGCCAGAATCCTGCAGAATGGAGCAAAGCCTCACTACTCACTACTGTCCGTGTTCCTTTCCCACAGGTGGCAGAAGTATTGCAAGCCCTCTAGGTAAGAGACCTGATGATGGTCTTGAGGGGGGCGGCACAGGCCCTGGCCCCAGAATGGTGGGAGGAAACATGAGCCCGGGAGCCCTCAATCTTATGTCGAGCCATGGGCCCTGACCTCAGGGAGGCTTAATCTGTAGGGACGCCCAGGTTTGATGGTCAAGATACATCTTTGCCCTCAGGAACCTTCCACCCTGATGAGGAATACACAAGTTCTGTCCTCAGGGAGTCCCCATTCAAAATTAGGGGAACCCAGACCTCGAACTGGGGGATCTCCCAGTCTGACAGAGGAAGGATCCTCCCCTCAGAGAGCTCTCCTTATAAGGAGGTGCTGGAGCCACTTGACTGCAGAAGGGGCCCTCCTCCCAGCCTGGTGCCTCCCTGGGTCCTACTGTTCACTCAGGCTGCCCTCTCTCACCAGGATCTTTGGGTTTGTGGCCAAGAGCCAGACTGAGTCACAAGAGAATGTGTGCCACCTCTTCGCAGAGTATGACGTAGTCCAGCCAGCCTCGCAGGTCATCAGCCTGGTGGGTGCTCTGCTGCAGGACACAGAACGAATGTAGGGGGAAGGAGCTTCCTGGGTACCTTCCCAGACATCCCAAGGGGCTTGCTCAGGAGCCCCCCTCCACCCTCCAAACAAGGGCTTGTGGCCACACTGGTGGACCAATCTATTGAGGATTGGAGGAGAATGGTACCAAGTTAAAACCCTTGAACCCACTGTGACCTTCAGCAGTGACCTTCATCCAGACCCCGCTGGATCTCTATTTCCTCAACCATAAAAAGAGGTCAACAGACAGGATCAGCTGTTCTTAGACTTTGGTGGGCATCTTAACAAGTTCCTGTGATTCTGAAGCACACCCATATCTGAGGACCCCTGACTCCATCAGCCTGGACACTACCAACACTGCAGCCTGAGCTAGAGACCTGTGACCCTGTTTCATGGCAAACAACAGGTGCCAGGTGGTGATTCATGGGGTGCTGGCCCGAGGCTGGCCTGAGAGCAGATGGTATGCAAGGATTGAGGACGAAATGATGGATGGACTGACTCTCTTTCCCTCCCTGTCTGTTCCTTTCCCCACTTCTCTAATGGCTTCTTGGGCAGCTGTTCCCAGGACAAAGCTGGATCTGCCTGCCCTGGATTCTTTAGGCTAATGTGGCCGTGGTTGTTGGGGCTTAGCAAGGAAGAACTTGCCCTCATGGTCAGAGACAACCCAGCTGTCCTTAAGTTCTTGATGTCTAATTGCCCCCATTGCAAATGAGTATCAACCCCATCTTTTCTTTCAATTTTTTGGTAAGCAAGTGTCCTCCAACTGGTGTCACAGCTGCATTAGTGTTGCTTATGTAACCCACACCTGGGAGGTGGGGGCAGCAAGACTCCTGCTCTCCAGAGCAGACACAAGGGCTGGCTCTCTCTGACTGAGTCCTCCCTGCCCCTGCCAACACACACACACTCACACACACACACACACACACACACACACACAGAGCCCTCTACGGCAAAGTGGCATCAACTAGCCCCACAGCCACACGGGGGCAGCAAAGAGTTAAGAATGCAAACAGGCAGCCACTCTCAAGAGGCTTGGAAAAGCTGGGAGGTCTTTCTCATCCCACTCCCACCCCATCTGAAGCTGTAATCATTTGCCTAGCAGGCCTGGGGTCCTAAGGAAACCGCACCATGAGGGTAGAAGGGGAGCTCAAAGAAAAAGCCCACTTTTGCTCTATGAGGAACAAGTGCCTGCCCCCCTCCCAGCAGTGGGCCCTGCCAGAGCATCATTATCTTTGGCCAAAGTTGGGCCTGACCGGTTGTAATTTCAACCCAGGAAACCAAACCAGACTGAAGCGGCCCTGGGCTGGCAAGACCGGCCGAGACCAGCCCACCGTGCCTGTGGTCGGACACTGCTCCACCTCCAGAGACTGCAAAAGGCTAGACAAGGTTCTGAAGTTCATAGTACCCAAGTTTTCAAGGTCACAGCCTGAGGGCTGGCAGAGAGCACCCCCCCCCATACACCCATGGGTGCCTGTGTAGCTCCTATCATGGAAAATAAAATATCTGTCTTTGCATAACATTTGGTTCTGACGCATTCAGGGCTGTCCCCTTGGAGAAGGAGACCTGAACAGAGAAGGGGGCCTAAGTTGGCAGGTGGTGGCTTTGTCTTAGAGAAGACCACATGTGCCACACTCCCTCCCACACCCCTGGTCACAGCAGTAAGGTCTCCATTGGCTTCCACTTCATAAACCGTCACTTAAACCATTTTGTGTCCCCCATATGTCCTACACTCCTGTTCTTCTTCTTCATGACCCCTTTCCTGCCACTCTGCCAGGATAACAGAGAGCTTGGACATGCCCTGTGTCCCAGGGCCAACAGTGAGTATGTGTGGCATCCCCAACAGGTTCCAAGGTCTCACAAGGGCTCCCTGAGGGATGAGAAGAGGCAGGTGAAACATGGGCAGCTAGGGTCCAGAAGAGTCCTTGAACTCAGATGAGCCCCGAGCTCCCAGCTCAGCCCTGGAGAACTAGACAATGGCCCCATCATCCCACCCTGGGCCTGGGGGGTTCTACCCCTGGCCTCTGTCAGCTGGCAGTCCAAGTCTTGCCAAGTGGTACAGGAGGGGGCTGCAGGGGTCTCCGCTTTCCTAAAGAGCCTTAGGAAAAGGACAGCTGCTGCTTCTGTTTGGGCTGAACTATGGGACCGAGCGCTAGGGGCTTCTCTGGAGGGCCTGTGAAGAGAACTTCCCAACGACCCAGAACCCCCACTGAGTAGCCCCTGCCCCCCCTCCTACTGCCAAACTGCAGTTGCAGCCCACGCCCAGGCTCCCCTTGGCCTGGCCGTGGACAGAGTCTGTGGAGGGTCATAATGTCTGCTGCATTTGCCACAGCTCATCTCTCCTCCAGGAAGATTTAACAGAGAACTTGACTTGGACTTTTGCTGACAAGCAGAGTAGCCAGCCCAGCAAGGGTGGGAGGGCTGGAGGGCAGAGAGGAGGAAGGACAGCCACCAAGCCAGGAGCCAGGAGGGGAGAGGTCTTCATACTCATACAGGATACCCAGGAATTTTCTCTCCAGAAGGTTCCAGGCCTTGCAGCCCTTGGTCTTAAGCCTCCCTCCCCAGAACCCCCTCCAAGGTCACTTCTCCCAACTTGCCATCCCTCCGCATCCCTTTCTCCATCCTTCTCTCTATACAGATAGACACCTACCCAGCCCTCCCGCACATCCCCCTCCCAGCTTCTCTCTCCTCACCATACCTTCTCCACCCACCCACCACCAAATCCATCCTCTGCTTCTTTACAGAAAAACCTTCCCTCTTGCTCCCTCTTTCCCCTTTAATTCCCTCACCCCTTTGTCCCAGGCAGCTGGACCCACAGCCAAGCCCAGGGAATGGGA
This sequence comes from Equus quagga, assembly GCF_021613505.1. NCBI lineage: Eukaryota > Metazoa > Chordata > Mammalia > Perissodactyla > Equidae > Equus > Equus quagga. Next base: position 94,568,805 of record NC_060277.1, on the reverse strand, counting down.
AGGGCAGCCCCCTGCACTGCTGACCATTTTTCAAAACTCAGATTCCCACGCTCCCTAAGCCCTGCCTCTCCTCTAGCTATAGAGTGATCACCCCAGAAGGCTGAAGCACCCTCACCCTCATCTGACCAGCCATCTCTCCCATACTCATCTCCCACTGAGGGTCGAGGCTGCTCACCTCTTCTCTTTCATCTTCTGCCTCCAGCCCTTAACTCTCCTGCTATCCAATAGGCTGTGGGCTTGGAACGAGAGCTGGGCTGAGGCGCTAAGGGCTCCCAACCAAGAGGTTGGTTCCTTGATTCATGCAACAAATGTTTTCTGGATGCATGCTTCGTTCGTGTGAGCCAGGAAAACAGATAAATGTGGCAGCATTATAACAGAAGCTTGTAAGTGCCATGCAGGGCTGGCAGGAAGGCTAGAAACAGGGAAGAAAAACTTTACCCATTTGGAGGGAATGAGGACAATGTTACCAAGGAGGTAACATTGGAGTTGGGTCTCTAAAGATGAATAGGAGCCTAGCATGCAAAGAGGGGGAGAAATCAGCTTTTATTGGGGGTCTCCTATGTGCTAAGGGCAATGTGAGGCACGTTGTATATGTTTAATCCCATTTAAAAGATTAGAAAACTGAGGCTCACAGGGTTAACTTGTCCACATTCACCTAGCTAGTAAATGGCAGGGAAATAGGATTCCAAATCTGTGCCCATCCTACTGCCTCAGCATTCTTAGACAAGCAGATGCATGAATCTATGTGTGAAGCACACAGGTATGAAAAAGTGCCATGTTCAGCGTGGCTGGAGCATATGGTATCCAAGACAGTAGGTGAGAGAGGAAGCAAAGGAAAGATGCAGGAGCCAGATCATCAAGAACCTTGAGTGCTAAGCTGAGAATGTCTAGGGAATGAATACTTGTTGAATAATGAATGAATGGATGAGGTCGGACTCAGGACCACCCTGTACCTGTGTGCTGGTTTCACAATGCACAATTGTACGTGGCAAACTGCTTGAACTTCTCCTGTAGGTAATGGGGAGACATCAGAGGCTTTTCATCCAGGGATTAAGCAACCAGATTTGTGCTTTAGAAATATGACTATGGGGGTAGGATCTGAGGCCTAGGTAGGGGAGGAACGTGATGGGAAGAGGAAGCTGTGAGGACTTGGAGTTCAGGCCAGGAAAGGGATAAAAGCCCAAGAATAGGGGCGCTCATCCCAAGACGGGCTGGGGCAGGAGCCTACTTGATCTGGGCCTGGGTCCTGGGTTCTTTCTGAGCTGGGAAGGACCATGTGAGAAAGAGTAGGACCTGGGACTCCCATTCCCCGTTGTATTAGTCTGCTCAGGCTGCCATAACAAAACACCAGACTGGGGGGCTTAAACAACAGACTTTTATTTCCTCACAGTTCTGGAGCCTGGAAGTCTGAGATCAGAGTGGCAGCATGGTTGGGTTCTGGTGAGGGCTCTCTTCTTGCCTTGCAAGTGACCACCTTCCCACTGCCTGTTCACGTGGCCTCAGTGCATAGTTGTAGAGAAGATCTCTCTCTTCTCTTCTTATAAAGCCACCAGCTCTACGGGATTAGGACCCCACCCTTAGGACCTCAGTTAACCCTGATTACCTCCTAAAGTCCTATCTCCAAATACAGTCACACTAAGAGTCAGGGCTTCAACATGCGAATTTAGGGGGCCAAAATTCAATCCATAACACCCCTCCCTACAGAACCTTTCCCCAGCCATGTTCCTCACCCCCAAAAATCCCCCCAGTCCTGGCTAGGCTGGGGCCTTCAGCCCCAGCAAAGCAGACTTTCTCCTTCCCGATTCTGTGCCCTTGGAGCCAGCCGGGGCTTGTTTTGTAACTCTACTTCCTGGAAGGCATCTCAGCTCTTCACCTCTCCCCAGTCTAATCTTGCCAAGGGGTGCAAGTGGATGTTGGCTTGGAGCAGGCCTAGGGGGCAGGGAGAAACACAAGGAGGAGAGAACCAGAAAGAGAAAATGAGGAGGGGGAGGAGAAGGGTGATGCTCACTCACTCATTCACTCGTTTACCAAATATGTGCTGAGCTCCCACGTGAACAGTGCAGAATTAGGTACACCAGGTTGGCCAGGAGCTGGGGGATAGTCTGCATGTGCCCCAGGAGAAATGTCCTCTCCTTCATAGCATTCAGATTTGACACCCCGTGAACACCAAGATGGGACATATCCTTTCCCTAGTTCACCCCACTCCCACCTAAGTACACACACACACACACACATCCTGCTTCCCCCTTCTGCATCAAGCATTAGAAGCCTGGGTGGTCAGGCAGATCTGGGTGGCAAGTCCTCTCTGCCATTGACAAGCTGCCTGATTTAGGGGAAGTTGCTTTTCTGGGTATTGAGCCTCGGTTTCCTCAACTGTAATATCCATCTCACTAAATTAGGGTTGTAGGAAGCCTAAAGACACAGTGGACATGAATGCACTTTGTTGCCCATGGAGTCCAAACGTTCATTACAAGAAGGAAAGCACTCCCATAGCTCTCACTGACCACCTACTATATGCCAAGGACCCCTGAATGTAGTGAATATTTGTTGGAAGCTTTGCTGTATTTTATCTCATTTAACCCTAACAACAACACTACATAACTACTGTTATTTACCCTCATTTGATGGATATGGAACTGTAGATTAGGAAATTAAGTCAGTTTCCCAGGGCCCAACCATAAGTGGCAGAGTGCGATTTGAACCCAATCAATCTGGACCCAAACCCGTGGTGATGATGATAATGACCACATTTGGAGTTTATTGAACCAGAGGTCATCAAGTCCAACCCCTGCCTCCACCTACGCTAGGGTAGGGTTGTCTGTCCCTCCTTCTGGTGTCTCTGCCAAACCCCTCTTCTCCCATCAGGGACTAGGTCCCCACCCCAATCCCTAGCCCCAGGCTACTCAGGGTGTTGAGAGAGTCACCCATCCCTCTTTCAGCCTAGAAGGTGGAGTATTTCCCCATGTAATCTTCCACCCAGAATCTTCCATCAGACTTCCTTCCTTCCTCTCAAATGATAGCCCTTACTTAGCTTCCCCTTTCTGGAGACTGAAGAGTCTCTTCCTATTTGGGTGCCCAACCACCTCCCCACCCTGGCTCCATTGAGAGATGGTGTGAAAAGAACATTGCCCTGAGTTCTAATCTGTTTCTGCCACCAGCTCAGTTATGCCTTCAGACCCGTAAGTCACAGAGCCATCTAGGCCTCAGTTTTCCACCTGTGTAATCGGTAAGCTGGAGAAGAACTTGAAAGCTGCCTCCAGCCCTGGTCTTCTTAGGAGTGGCCTTTCTCAGCTACCAGGCTAGAGCCACCCCCTCTCTCCCAACACATACACCCCTCTCCAGCCCAAATACTGCCCTGCAGTCCCCAAAGCTTCCTGTGTGGTCTTCCCTTCTCCTACCTCCCACCCCAGAATTTATCTTCCTCCTGGCAGCCTCTGCTCTCGCCCCACTCTGGGCATGCCCTCTACTTTGGATTGTGCTGACCCTCCCTTCCTCTGCCAGTGCCCAGAGTCCCCCACAAGGCCACTAGAGTCCCCCACAAGGCCACCATCTGCAGACCGCACAACTGGAGGCTGGCCCCTCCCCAAGCCTGCGGGGCCCTCTACCCTCATTAGATCCCCCAGCAAGGGTTAACAAGGTCCATTTGCATTTTAAAGGCAACCTCCTCCACCCCAGCCCCCAAAAAGAAAACTTTTCAAAACTTTTAAGGTCTCAGTTTACATTTTAATATAAACTCCTCTGGGCTTGTTGCCTGGGATTTAGAACACACCCGCCCCTAAACTCGAAAGCTCTTTGGGGGAGGGTTTTTGTTTTTACCACAGCACCTCCCTCATTGCAGGAGGCTGGGCCTGCCCAGGGCTTTTGGAAGTGGAGGTAGTCACGGTTCAGGCTGGCCTGGCCTGACCCCTCCAGCTGAGATCAGGCCAGGGTCACCAAACAGTCACATGTCACTTTGAATGAGAAGCCTTGAACTGAGGCTGAGAAATGAAGTTGGGAGATAGCTTAGCCAAAGGCAATTTGGACTTCTTTTTTTTTTTTATGTTTTTTGGGGGAAAAAAACCTCTATTGTCCAACTAACCTTCCATGATACTGGAAAATTGAATTTATTTCCTGAGCAGTCTGGTCCAATTTCCCCTGGGTGGTGACGAGGCTGGGCTCCCCTCCCTGCTGCTCCAACTTAGAAGCTTCTGACTCTGCTCAGAGATCAGGACCAGAAAGGGAGGCAAGGACCTGAGCCATGGTTGCCAGGCAGTACCCCACCCCGAGTGCCATGCTTCCTCAGGAAGCCCCCACTCCAATGTGTGTGTGTTGGGGAAGCTTTCTCCAAAGCTTCAGATTTCCTTGTCCCCACTCTCTCAGCAACCTGGGTTTGCTTGGCAGCTGTCTTGGCCTGTCCCCTACCCACTCTGGCTCTCCATGTGTGCCCTCTGAGTCCCCCAGGCTCCCCGCCTCTGTCTCTAGATTCTCAGGAGCAAGCCAGTAGAGGTACAGCTGTAACGCATTTGTGCTGGCCGCCAGGCTGGCAGGGCAGCCATCTGCAGCAGGGTAGCTGCCAGACCTGCAATGACGGGAACCCTGGGTCTCAGCCTGGCCCTTCCACTTCAACCCCAGTGCAGGAACCTCTCTGCCTACCAAGGACAAGGAGGCCAGGGGTGAAGGGAATGACCTTGAGGCCACTCCAGGAGACAAAGGACATGCGCTGTCATCCCCTCCTAGGCAATCTGCAGCTGAGCTTCACTTCAGGGATGGGGAGGAGGTACTGCTCCCAGAGGAGGCTGTCATAAGGTCAAAGACGGCCCGCCAAACCTCAGTGAGAGACTTGTACTCCGCTGACCACCACCCCACCACCACCCTCCCTGGACTAATAGAAAAGTTTCCAGGCCACTAGCCTGGAGAGTAGAGAGAAGGGAAAAGACCCTCTCTCCCAGCCCCAGTGAAGAGGGCCCCGCCATACCTCCACTTCCCCTTAGTCTATGCCCCCCACCCCTCCTAGGGGAGGACATTGAGTGAGTGGACTTCTAAGACAGGCTTCCGGCCACAGAAGACCCATCTGGTTCCAATCAGGAGAGCAGGTTCCCAGATCCTAGAGGGCACATGGGGGAGGGAGGCCACAACCTCACTGCACACCCCGCAGCACCTCTCATCAGAGTGTAGTCCCCATCCCAATTGGTCTCCTTTCACCTCCCAGATAGGCCTCACACACAGCCACTGGAAGAGTAGGTGAGGCAGGGAAACCTCAGGAGGCATGGGCCTGCCTGTTCCTACCCAGCAATCTAACCACAGACCCCAGGCCTCTGTCCATAGTTAGACAAACACACAATAGAGGAGAGATGGGAAACTGAAGGAATGAAGGAGCCTAAAGAGAGGAGAAAGGGCCACAAACAGAGAGGATCAGAGCAAGCAAAGGCCCTAGAAACCACCAGGTCCCAGCTGGATCTTATTACAAATGCGGAATCAGAGGTCCTGAGAAGGAAGTTTAATAGAACCACTTACTGAACTTGGCCCTGAGCCCTGTCCACACATTCTGCCCACTAGTCTTCACAGGAACACTATAGATAGGAATTTCCACCTCCATTTGACAGATGGGAAAACTGAGGCTCACAGGAGTGAAAGGTCTTACTTGCCCAACCTCACCCAGGTGGTAAGAAACCAGGTCTGCCTAATTCCAGAGTCTGGGCACCAGGCTGCCCTCCAGGAAGTTAAGGCTGCCTCAGCAGCCCATGCTCCAGAGCCACCACTTTGCCTTCCCTGCTGTCTCCAGACTTGGACCAGACCGGAGCCCAGCTCCAGAGGAATCTACCCTCCCCGACCAGAGTCTACTCTGGTTCCCCAACACTCACCCATCTGGCCCCCAAGTTCTGTCTCCAGGCCTCGGGTGAAAGGACACAAGCCTGAAAAAACAGCCTCCCTGGCCATGGCTTGGGCAAGTGTTCGAATCCTGGCTCTGGAAGACCTTGGTACCTGGGCCTCAGCTTCCCCATTGGTAAAAGGGACCAGGTTGTCAAAAACTGGGTTAGACAGTGACTCTGTGATTCCCCAACCCTCCATTCCCATCATCCTGAACAAACCTACAGGCTTCCCTTTGGCTTGGGTGGTCTTTAGGAAGAAGGCTCTGACCCCAGTTTCAGAATTTAGAGCTGGCAAGGGGGCCAAGAGAATGAGAATGAGGGGAACCAGCCAGCCAAGGAAGCCACTAATCTCCGTCTCTCCCTGGGGAGACTTCAAGCCACCTCCACTGAAAGCAATTTGTCACGCCCTGAATTAAATGATTCCAACAAGGGTTTAATTTCAGTTTAATGGCTCTGTTTTTATATGTAATTAAATACCAATGCATGGTGAAAATATGTTGTTTGCACTTTAGAGACCGTGTCAGGGCCAGGAAGCCAATCTCCCCTGGTTGCTACTCCCAGGCTCCACCAGCCCCTCCCCTAGTCTGGCTGGAATGGTCCAGGTTGTGGGGAAGGGGATTGGGTACCTGGGGAAGAGAGGAGGGTGGTGGTGGGGGCGGGGGGGGGGGGGGGGGGTGGTTCTGGTGGCGCCTGCTGACTCAGTAGAGCATGTTTCTAATTATCTGCAGCACTCCCCCCTTCTACTCCCTGACCTCAACCCTCCCCAGCCCCTGGGGCCTCAGACATAGAAGGGACAGGTCACTCTGACAGTGAGGATCTAATTAGACCCTTGGCTGGCTGGAGCGGTGTCTGCTCCAAAAAACAAGGTCTGTCTCATTGTCTCTCCTCCACTTATTGTTCCCATTAACTCCCTCTTTCCCCTTGAATATGCTTACTTATTGATCCTCCCCCTGACTCACAAACCACCCCTTCCTCCCCTCTTCCCCATTAGGACCCAAGATCCCAGCTGCCAGCCTGCCTCCCAGCTCCATCCAACCACATCATCTTGACTTTCTCTTTCTAGGTCAGAGGTGAAATTGCCATAGGGGTCTGGAATGCAGGGGGAGTTTCTCTGGCTGGGAATATTTCAGGGTCATTTACCACACAGTCATATCCGCCCGCTCCCCGCCCCCCAAAGAAGGAGGGCCGAGCAGACTCCCCAAGTCCTGCAAGCCTCATAACATTCCTGGAGCAGCTCAGGGGCGGAATCCGGCCCAGAGGGCAGAGCGGTTGCAACAAGCGGCCTTTTCCTGGAAGGAGTTGAAGGGATGGCAATGGCTGGAACCTCAGGGCCCTGATAGGAGGAGGGGTCAGGAGGCTTGGCCAGCTCTCCAGAGATCCCCCCAACCTGAATCCAAAACTGGAGTCAGTCCAAGTCTCGGTTTTTTTCTCCCTACTCCCTCCCTGCCTTCTTGCCAATTTAAAACCCAGCCCCCAACCCTCAGCAGACATCAGGGCTTGATCTCCACTAATGAGCTGGGAAATGGAAACCAAATGCCTGATGCAGATCGGCACCACTGGGCTAGGGGAGCCTGGTGAGGTGCCTCCCATCTTCTGCTCCAAGCCACAGTATGGGGGAATGACATTTCTTGGAGACGCAGGGCAGAGCTCTCAAGGACTTCAAGGACTTCAGTTTTAGGTTCATCCAGGTATGGTGGCCCAACTAGGACATAAGATTTTGGTCCTTACCACCTCCTCCCTTCCATGGCTGCCAGAGATGCTGATGCCCCTGTGGCAACTAGAGTGACCATTCAAGGGTCTTTGGAGGCCATGGTGGGAGGGCCTAGGTGCAAACTAGACCAGCAGTTCCTCTCTGGAGCCCAGTTCTCCACACTGTGACACTGCCCAAGACAGTGCACTTCCTCTGACCTGGCAGTGGTAGAGCGTGTCCACATTGACATAGAGATGCTTTTATGTCCTTCTTTGACATCTAGGACCTGGCTCCCAGATCACGGGAGCAAGCGCCAGAGGTGGGGGGTGGTTTCTGTGGGATGTGGAATTCCCCCTCCCAAAGTACACATCCCCTGTTCTCTGGTGCTAGATAGCTCCCCACAAAACCTGCAGTAGGGACACCTAATGAGCGATGGTCACGCACTCACAGCTGGGAGGGAAGGACATACATACTTTGTGTATTTCTCCTTTCCTCTCTCACAGCACACACATCCATACTCAGATCCACACAGCCCACATAGACACACCACACAAATGTGCTTCTTGTCTACGTGCACTCAGATCAGGTATACATGCCCTGTAAAAGCCCATACACTCACATCCAAAGTATCACTTTGCTATATTCACACGTGTGCACACGCACACACACCACAAATATATGTGTATAACAAAGGTACATCCTAGGCCACACATGCAGCTTCTTCCCAAGCAGACCCTGCTTTTTCTGGAGGCCCATGAACGAAAAAGAACCTCCTACCACCCACTGCCAAGGATGCAAGGGTAGAATATTGGGAAGGGGACTGGAGACAAAGGGGAGTTTAAAGAGATGCTTTAGAGAAAGAGATACTCTCTCTACACGTGGTACAGGGACCTAAAAATTAATCATCAGCCTTTGCCCACCTTCTACCCCAACATGACTTGGCCTCAGCCCCAGAAGAAGGGTGGTCTGTGAAGAGTGGCCAGGAGACCGAGGGAGCAACCCTCACCGTCACTTTGTTCTTTATCTCCTGCTGCTGGCAGTGGCCTGTGGTGCCTCAGGGAAATCAGATGGCTACAGGATGCCACCACTGAGACAGAGCTAGAGAGACAAGGATTGCAGCCACCGACTCAAGATGCAGACAGCACAGATGCCAGTGCATCAGGGGCCAGGGAAATCGAGAGGCCTGGGAGCGCCTCCGCAGCTAGGGAGGGTCTAGGAATCCAGGAGACAACCAGATAGGAGGGAGTTCCCCCAGAGTGCAGCAGACTCAGCGCACTGGGTCTCAGGGCTGCGGGTGACCTCCCGGGAGGGGGCCCCCACCCAAGAGATCAATGCCACACACACACACACACACACACACACACACACACAGCAGAGAGGTGGAGGGTGAGGCACTGGCAGATGACCAGGAATCTAGTCATACCACATAAGCACAAATTTGGGGGCTGGCACCAGGAGCCCACAGCCTGGTGAGCCCAGGACAGCAAGATCAAAGATGCCCCCACTTCCAACCCCTCAGAATCAAATTTCAGCACACCCCTCAGGCAGGAATCTAGGCAGTCAGAGCTGTGGAATGCACTGGAGAGTTTATCCCCTTTCCCCAACTTCAGGGCAGTGCCTCCCCCTACTAAATTAATAAATCAAATCCAGTTGCAAACCCAATCTGCCTGATATCCTAGGAAATGCCCCAGCTTCACACACAGGCTGATCCCAGAAATAGCTCTGGCCCAGCAGGGCTGTCCTTGCTTGCTCCCTCCATTCAGAAGCCATTATTTGCCCACCAGGAGTCTGAACACAGACAGCACAGACTCTGGGGACAGGGAGGCCCCCTAGGAAGAGGCTGCAGGGAAGAGGAGGGTGAATTGGCTGACCCTTTGCAGTCCTTTTACCATGTAAGGCAGGTCTCCCCACCCTGGTACATCTCTGTCTCTAATTTGAAATAAATCAACCAAACACAATTGTCTAGATTTTTGTTTTGTTTTGTAAAAAAAAAAAAAAAAAAACCAAAAGAAAAAGAAAAGACACTATGGCCAACTGGTAGGTCCCTAAGTCTCCTTCTATCCAGTCAAGCCAGAAAATGCCCAGGGGGTAGGGCAGTGTGGGGGAGGGGGGTGCAGGGGAAAGAGATGTGGGGAGGGAGGCAGAGCCACAGAGTGTGAGCCACTGAAGGATGGAGTCATCCTGGTGACCTCATGGCTGTGACCACAAATGAGGAAGGAAGCAAGACCCAAGGCAAGTCCCTCACCCCCGGAATGTGGGTCCTCTTCTCCATCAGGCACACACAGTCTGACCATGCATTCTTTCCTCCAATCTTGACTGCTCAGAGATGGGCCCCACCTCCCCAGCCCTCTGTCCTGCAGACCTTTCTCTGACCTTCTTCCCTCCCCCATAGTGGGGTCTGGGCTACCAGGCAACCAAGCAGATGGCACCACACTCGACCCAAAAGCTGAGATGGATCTTGGCTTGTCTTTGTAGGTCCTTCCCCCTGGAGGGACCTGGAAGAAAGAAAAGGGGAGCCTGGCAGGCCTCAGCTTTGGAAATGGGTCTGGGTCTCCTGACCTTTGAGCCATCTGCCACCCTACACCTTCCCTATGACCTCTACCCTCTGACTAGAATGAGAGGAGGGACAATTGTCAAGGTACATGTCTACTTTCCTCCTCTGATTCTGGAAATGGGACTTCTCTTCTTCCACAGGCTTGTGCTCATCTTATAGGAGGTGGCCCCACATCCCTAAATCAGAGGAAGGCAGAATAAGAGGCCCCAGGGCTGAAAACTAGAAGTGGCATGTAGTACGTGGTCAATAAATGTTTTTAGATGGCTGGGTGGCTAGATGGCTGAATGAATGAATGAATCCAGGATCAATTTGGAAACACACCAGGGCTCCCCCATTGCCACTCTCAGACCTCTTGGGCTATCTAAACCCAAAGAGGACACCCCTAGGCTCCAGCTCATCCCAAGGGCACACCCATGCTCATACTCATACACACACACACACACACACACACACACACCCCCGAGGGAAACTTCTGGGCCAGAGGCAGAGCCAGGACTCAGACCCAGGCTCCAGGTCAGTTCTGCAGCCTCCAGGGGAGAGAGTAGCAGGGGGCACTGAGTCCCCTGCCTGCTGGCAGGGCTCACTCGCGGAAGCTATCAGCCAGCTGGTGGCAGTCCAGCTCCCCCTTCGGCTCAAGGCCCCCCGGCAGCTTCACTCCTGTCTTCCGGTCCACACACCAGCATTTGCCGCGTTGCCCATCCAGGGCGGGGTGGCACTGCCAAGACAAGGGGGTATGAGAGGTCAGTTCTCAGGCATCTCACCCCAATCCCAGCCCAGGCCCCAAGTCAGACAGTTGCTCCAAGATGGCCTTTGAGGGTGGAGGTTCTTTCATGAGCATGGGTCCTCTGAGCTCACAGAGTAGAGAGAACTTGGCCAAAAAGGAAAGGTCCAGAGAGTTTTGGAAAACAGGTTCTCCAGCCCAGCTGGAGGGGAGACTGGATGCATGGAGTTTAAAGGTGCAGCTGGGTTTGAAAGGCTAGAGTTTAGGTTGGATAGGTGTTAAGTGTGTGTTCTGATTGGGTTGGGACTTTAGAAATGGGATGTGTTAAGAGTAGTTGAAGTTAAGGTAGCATCAGGATAAGAGTTGCAGTAGAATTGGGAATTATGACTAAAACTTGAGTTGGGTGAGGCTTACAGCCCAGGTCAAAAATGGAATTGGGATAAAGATAGAAGTTCAGGTCAGAACAACTAAAGGAGTTGGACTAAAGTTTGGGTAAAGATTAGACAGCAGGAGGAGGGAGGGCAGGGGGCAAAGGTGTATTTCAGAGTCAGAATTAGAGTTGGAGTGAAGGTTGTCTCAAGGGTCAGAATTGGTCTGGGGATAAAGAGGCAAGTGTCAGAACTTTCAGTGGGATAAAAATTGGGGGAAGAAAACACATAGAATTATACAATACAAAGAGTGAACCCTAACATAAACTATGGACTTTAGTTAATAATAATGTATCAATATTAGTTCTTCAATCATAACAAATTTACCACACTAATGCAAGATGTTAATAGGGGAAACTGGGGGTGGGAGAGTAGATGGGAACTCTGTACTTCCTGCTCAATTTTCTGTAAACCTAAAAGTGCTCTAAAAAACAAAGTCTATTAATTTTTTTTTAATTAGGGGAAAAGTTTTTAAAAATTGAGACAAAGGTAAAATTGGTGTTGGGATAAACATTGGAGATAGGTTTGGCATTGGTTTTAGAGGTGCCCTCTCTGGGCCACTCATTGTACATCACCTCATAACCTCCTTGAGCCGTCCTGAGATGTGCAGACCCAGGGGGCAGCCTTCCTCCTAGCTAGGCCTCTGCTGGCCAAGTGGCAGCCTACTTTGTGGGTACGCGTGGAGTGGAGTGTGTGCCTCTGCCCACAAAGAGCTGGCGAAGGAGATCTAGGTCAGGGCTCCCGAGGCCACACCCAGCATGAGGCACCACAGTGCCCTGCCCACACATGCCACCTTCCAAGTGGGTCCAACTCTGACTGGCCAGAGAAGAGGCTGGAGCAGGCCAACCCTGCTGAACATCCCAGCCTCCTGGTGGCTCATCAGAGGAACCTGTTTTCCAAGGGCATGAGGGAGCAGGAGCACGGAGGTTACTGCATTCATGTTTTCTCTCCTGCCCTCTTCCTTCCTCTGCTTCCACCCAAAGCTCCTGTCTCAGGCTGTCAGATCTGGCTGAACCCCAGATGGTCTGGCTGCTCAGCTTGCGGGAAGGGGCAGTCTGAGTTTCCACCTCAGCTCCTCATGATCTAGCCCCTTCATTCCCAGATGAAACCTCAGAGAGTCCATGACAGAAAAGCACTACTCAGAGGAATGGAGTAGTGGGGAGTGAGAGTGTCAGGAGGCATAGGTTGCTAGGAGTACTAGGTCTACATCAGATGGTGAATCCAGAGGTCATGGAAATTGCAGGATAACCCATCTGCCATTAACTCATTCTGTGACTTTGGGCTGGTCTTTACCCCTCCATGGGCCTCAGTCTCATCTGCAAAATGAGTGAATGGGCAAAATGAGCTGAGATTCTGAGGCTGGGGGAGGGCTTAGGGAGGGCCCAAGGGGTTAGGTTGGGGAGCCTCCCCCTTCCTGAGATCACCATTCTGTGGAAAGTCCGGGAATGCCCCTGAAGCCGAAGCCAGGGCTGAGCTGGTGGAGAGGGAGACCCACCTGCTTGGGGTGGAAGTTGCCATTGCGGTCGCAGTTGGGGATGGGGATGATGTAGAGGTCCTCATGGGTGCGGCTCTGTGAGGCGGCCAGCCGTTCCAGGGCCCGGTGCAGCTCGCTCTGGCAGGAGCCCTGGGGCTGGAGGAGGGGAAGGATGAAACTGCTCAGCAGAAGGCAGAACAGCAGGAGGACCGGGGGGAGGGGGGGGGGGGGGGGGGG